>NW_018405635.1:39457-130695 GCF_002113885.1 Mizuhopecten yessoensis
AAACTGTAGTATCCCTTGTCTTATACCAATGGAAGACCATACCATCTCTAGGCTGATACCAGTGGAAAACTGTAGTATCCATTGTCTTTTATCAATGGAAGACCATACCATCTCTAGGCTGATACCAGTGGTAAACTGTAGTATCCCTTATCTAATACCAATGGCAAATTTTGCTATCTCTCAATTAAATCTTACCAACACTATGCTGTCAGCTAAAACCAATTAAATATATAAGGTCATTTATTCATCAGAAAATTTGGAAACAGGTTGGAGAAGTTTTCATTTTAGATGGTGATAAATGTAATGAATTTGATATGATTCTGTGTTACTTTAGAGGGGTATATCAGGGCACTTAAGTCTGTTTACAGGACCCATTCATACCGGAAAAAGTGTGTCATTTTCCCCAACTTGCCCCTTAAAAATTTCCAATTTTGAAATCTCAAAAAATAAATGCATATATTTAAATAAATTCCTCCTGAATGACCGAGTTCTCAAAATGCAGCATATCCAGCAGATAGGACATAATGATCATGTGGTCATAAAGACAGGCTTAAATAAAAGTTAATCTAATTTCATGTTTTCAGAGTTGTTATAATGATTATCAAAATTTCCCAAACCGGTTATTAAGTCAATGATTTTTTCCCAATTTCATCGCAAGGTCCATTTCCCAAAAAATCTCTGATAAACCCATGTTTTATGTAATGTTGCTAAATATCCCAATTGAAACAAGTTATCAAAGTAGGGGAGAGATTTCTGCTGATAAAGAGTTTGTAGTTTTGTGATTTTTAGACATTCACATAATTCCTGAATTCTCCCTGATGTCATTTTATCATTGAAATAATATTCATTTATGAAATAAAAAAATCAGATGATATTTTTACATTAATTACAATAAAAAGTGATAAACTAAGTGTATAGTGATTTTTTAATGGAGATTGATTAGATCATTGGTCATCTACTATTTCACTGAGAAATACATTGGTACAACAGTTTACATGACGGTAGTTGAACCCAGTGTAATTATGATATGGGAGGTTGTTGATATATATATATATATGCCATTAACATTGTCAAACTTAGAAAGGAAGGACAGATTAGTCATGTTGGAGAGTGCACTCCAAGTCGCAAACACAGAGTCATGTATCCTTGTGACGACGGCGACGGAAACGTGGGCCTCCAATCCGGGAGAGCCGCCGCCACCGAGTGTTGAGTGGGGCAGTGAGATTGTCAGCTCTCTGCACATGTAACGGTTTAATCATCTTGGCAGCACCACCTTCCCCACAGGAATTGGCCCAGTACTGCACAGCAGGCTTGATTGTCTGCTGTATCGTTGTGATTGTAGTACAAACACGATAAGAGGATTGAGTGAAGTGGTTTTTTATCCCTGCCCTACTGGACCCTCCATAGGATCACACTACACCTAGTACCAGCAGAGTACCAGCAGTCGGCTCCTCTGTGGACAGAGCCTTGATAAGACTAGGGCAACTTTTGAAACTTGAAAACTTTTTTATAAGGGTTCTGCCAGACTTGAAGGATGTTTTTGTAGTGTGATTATATACCACTGCTTTTGGAAACAGTTGAAATACTTTTAGATTACGGTCAGAATTGGATGAAAGTTTCTTTGTGAAAGCTGTTCCTTTGGAACGAAGCCTTTTTAAGTACTGTCAGTGTTAAAGTCAGTCAGCAGGATGTGTGAACCCTGATAATCCTTATAGCCCTATATTTGGAGTGTGGAGACACAAATCCTCACATGGTTTGCTTACATATAAGGGACATTTAAAGGCTGCATCACAGACAGTCTAAGCTGTAAAGAGATTGGCGGGCTGTACACGACAGAAATGGTAGGTATCTGATATATACAGTGATATACCTTGTCTATTGTGTGTGATCCAGTATTACCTGTCAATGATGGTCCTCGTCTATAGGTTGTCACACCTGTGTTGAGTAATGAGCACAGATTAATTACAGGTCCAGGGTCAAGGACTTGAATCGTTTTCCTCTCAATACCTGAAGTAATATAAGCTATAATGTCAAAGAGGAATTAGCATATAGATGTGTATCTGAAGGTATAGCCTGATAAAATAGGGTACATCAGGCCAGTGTTCAGAGAACTCTCACAATGTTATTTATTTGTCCACACCTGGCACTACGTGGTGGGACTAGAGGACTCTGTCCGCCTGGCAGTCTGTTATTCACTAGTCCAGGCCATATCTTTTATGCTCATATATGTTTGGATCAATCCAAATGTCCATACTAAGACTTAATGATGGCAAAACCACACAAGTTTGTGGAGTTTTTACATTTAAGTCATCATGCTATGATTTAAAAAGTAGATCAGAGCTTAAAGAAGTAAATTGTTCCTAAATAATGAAACTTAAGTAAAATTACAGAGGCTAATCTGAACTTTTAAATTACTGGTTTGGATTTTATTGATATCACGGTTTCAATATATAGAACAGATCGCCTTTCGAAATTTGTTCAGGTCAGAAGATTCGGAAGCTAGCTAAATATTTACTGGATTAAGAAAACGACTTTTGGTATCAAGGCCATTTTCAATTAAAAAAGACCAGTGTTATTAAGTCATTGATGTTTATTTACAGTGAGGAGAAAAAAAAGAGGATGCTTGGAAAGAAACTTGAGCAATTCTCTATTACTGACTTATCATTGTGTGTCATCAGGAGAGATACTAGAAACCTTGTCAATCACTAAAGTTTGGAGTATGCTATAACAGCTTCATGTGTTAGAATATTCATTTACTGACACCTGATGATCAAATTATTCATGCCGTAGTCAGCTTTAGGACACATTCAATGATAATGTTTGCTGCGTGTGTGAAACTGTTCCTTGATAGACTTTATGTTAAGTTTGCTGGACAGGTGCAGTCATTATTTTTTGCTCAGTTTTCCTGCCGAATACAGGCTGTTTCCCCTAGCTAAAAAGTGCCCTTATTTTCCAAAAATGACCAAAAACTGAGGAATATATTCCCAAATTCAATAAAATTACAACCATATTTTCCCAATTCATAAAGGACAGGCTATTTGTAAAATCTAGGCAAGAAAAACACTGCAGTGGAGTAAATGTTGAAAATGTTTGATAGGAAACATTGGTCTGAAGGATGACAATGACCATTAATGTAATAGATGGAACATAATGAGAATGATCATTTATTTGTATCATTATTGTGATAAAACAGGACTTTACATGGAATTTTTTATTCTGACTATGAGTCTTAATATCAAAGTGATATATTTGAAATGTTCATGTTTTAATTGAAAGTTATTATTTCTCCGACAGTTGATTGGTTGTAAAATCGCTAGCGTGTATTGTTAGCATCACTGATCTGTCAGTTCTGTGAATTATAAACAATTGTAGAAATTTGACTATTTCCTGGAACTCTAGTGGTTAGACCGACTGTCCCATTTGATACCACTTAGCATGATATAAATATGTTACAAGTTCTTCAGAAAGATGTGGTAACAAAATGATTAAACTAATACAGACAGCTACCACTGTTAGCCAAATGTTTGTTTTAATCCATGCTTTGTTTTAACTGAACACGGCTCTTGTTGCTAATTTCACTTAACCAGCAGTAGGGAGTTTGTAAAATAGAAGTCTTATTTTCTAACTAAGTACTTTGTTGGAAGACATGGCCATGGATTTTATACTGGGTGCTTGAGAATTATTTATATTCAAAAGCAGATATTTTACTTCAAAAAGTTGGGTCCCAACATGCAAACTGTTGGTAAATCTTAGAAAGATCGCTCCTGTACATCTACAGGGACAAGATCGGCCCTGTACATTTACAGGGACAAGATCGGCCCTGTACATCTACAGGGAAGAAATTTAAACCAGATTTGGTAAGGAACATCTCAGTGGTTTATGGAGACTGTTGTTTAAAGGATGTTATGAGGCCAAATATGGGGAATAATAATTACTTTTATTGTGAAACATCTTTAATTGTTACAGTATTAAGTAAATGTTGCCAGTTTCGACAGCACTTACATATATAGTAGGTGAGCTCGTGCAGGCCTTGAGAAGGCCCTTAAAACAGAGGGTTTCAGGTCTGGCCTTTAAATTGATGAAAATGTCTTTAAAAGGTCCTAAATGATCATTAAACTCTGAGTGTAAAATAATTTTTGTGGTTTTGTGGCATTATTCTCATATAAATGAATTCAGAAAATACAAGAAAATATTTGTTGTGAGTTGATTTCCAGATTTTCGGACCATACTGACGAGTGGTAGATGTTAGGGTTGTTCAGGGTGTTTAGTGTTTAGAGACATCGTGGTGACGCATCCAGATTTATGTATTTTTAGAATTAGCAAATGGCAGGAGTTTTTAATCCTTGATTTTTACTGAAAAATTACCTAAAATAGACTTGAAAACCTGTATGAACCCTGTCTCTTCAGTAATATTGTAATTGACCATAGATTGGTTTTGATAATGTAGATATTTTTTAAAGAAAAGATTTCATACAATTACAATCTCCGGAGTTAGTTATCTCTGTCAGAACTGTTAATGCTTTTTTTTGTCAGATAAAAAGTCAACCTTGCATTCATTTCCCCCATAGAACAAAGTTGTATTTTGATACTTATACAAACGAAAAATATCAAATTGTTTTTATAACAAATCTGATTGGATCGAGAGCTGTATAAATAGGTTAAACACAATTATTGGTTCACAGGTTTGTTGTTATCTTAACAATAGAAACGTTACATCACCTGTGATGATTATTTTATGTTGTATTTTCACCTTTATCTTCCTAAACAAACTCAATTGTGCTTAACGATTTAAGGCAACAGCTAGAAAAGCTGATTTTTTTTAGCTTGATTTGTTCCAAGCTTGTAAATTGGAACAAAATGTTATTTTATTTCACCAGGTGGTGAATCGTAGCAGTAATGGATCTCCACAGAAACTTTTATATTTGTTTAGGTCTATATAAGATAGCTGTTTTATAAAACATGGTTAACTCTAAACAAGTGTACGTACACAAACAGCGCTCGATGTAAGTGGCCACATCTCAGGCTTGCTGTTTCAAAATTCTACCTTTCCATGTTTAAAGTTAAGTAGAGGAGGTGTCCTATTTGCTTTTAAATGCAAAAACTTGTCATTCAATAAATACCAAATACTCCTTTTATGGATTTCTGTCAAGTGCAGATTTCAAAAATTTGTGTAAATATTTTATCAAAACTAGAACCATCAAAGAAATGTTGCAATAATTGCAACTTTTATCGTTTAAAATAAGTGACATGCTGAGAGAGAGGTGATTTGATAGGATCTGTATAACAATGTAGTAGACTCATCCTGTTTGAAAAAGTAGGTGATTTCTTTTACAAATTAACACTTTGCACGTCTTCTTTTGAAAATGGTTATAATTAAAGACAAATGACAACTGTTTACAGAGATTGGTGAGTTAATCAGGATATCATGATCTCAGATTAAGCCGTCTGACAGGATACAGATAAGGGCCGGTCTAATCCCCATAGAATCGGTACTACAGGAACACACACTGTTATCTCACAGGATTTCAGGCCAAGTGTCCCCACTCTTTGGCAACAAATTTCTATTACACCAAACACTTTGCCCCCGGATAAGGGGGCTGTAAATACTTGCTCTGTTGACTTGTAAACCACTGTGACAATTGCGTCCTGTAGAAGAGGGGGGTCGGAGTCCATTTTGTCCGAGTCCATTGTCGAGGAGATGCAGAATTTGAACTTTTATACCTTATATCTAATTGGACAAATAAGATTATAGATAAATTCTTCACTTCCATAATAAATCAAATATTCTTAACTTAATCTGATTTGGTAAATCCTATTTCTAAAAGAAAACTTTGTACTATCTAACTTTGAATTACCTAACCCCAAATAAGTTTAATGAGACTGGTTAGCATCTTTTATTTTGTGTTGCAATGTCCTTATATCGAAGTAATTTTGAGTCCAAGTAAATGATAGACGCTAAGTAATTTAAGGGGTTGATTGAGTAATTTCAGAGTTATTTGTGGAGGTGGGAAGGGGTCCAGATTTATCATTAATTAGACATGTTTAGGCTATGTTGTTCGTATTATTTCTTTCTCTGTTTAATTTTAGAAGTGGAGGTGGGGGGTTGTATTAATGGACACTACTGTTATCTGGGTGTTTTTTTTTGTATAACTCCACTATGAAAAAGGTGGAGGGACAAATACAGACGTCCTTATATGTCCGTCCTTCTGTCTGATCCCTCTATCACCTCTATTTGGGTTAAATTTCTATGTAGCTTCATACAGAAATTAAGTACCATGGTTGTATAAACAACTATACTGTTACTATACAATTAATCGTTGTTCTCTCGATTTCATTTGTGGTTGTATTTCTTTGAAACCAATACTTCGGGCTGGGTCATACATGTCTTATAGACATCGTCTAGTTGTTTAACTCCATCTTAACTTATTAATTGTAGTGACAAACCTCCACTTTTGAACGGTTTATTAGTCGTTTGTTAGGGATGAGACTGCGGTAGGATCACAGAATTTCTCATGTGAATCATTCTAGGCTGTTCCCTACGATATCAGAACGTCTGTGTGACTGGACAGACAGCACACAGATAATGCTGTAATGACAGACCTGAAACCATTGCTTATCACTCATTTACAATTTCTATTTGTTCCTTTGAAAAAAACCACTTTTATTGCATAATTCTTCTGAATTTGGCAAGACAGTTAAATTGACTCATAGAACATGGACCTCACCACAGCTTGGGAATAATCATCTCCTCTGTAATTCTGCTCTTGGGTGTGCAATTCAGTGACCAAAGCAATTTTGCAATTTAGGCGGATTCAAGTCTTAAGTGATAGCAATCTCTTAGAACTTTGGCATGAGTTTACAATATATTTGATATTTGAGAAGGTTGCAGAGATTTGGAATACAGAATACTGGCAGTAGAGGGTAGAGGTCGGAAGAAGGGAGGCTGGTTGATGAGACGAAGCCAAATCAAACTGGGGTGTACATTTGTTATGTAGAGTTTAATTTGTGTGGATAATGTGCATCAGCCGAGAGAAAATTTTCACGCATCACTTGATTGATCATCATTTTCATAGCTGTTAATTTCATAGTTATGGTCTGAAGTTTCTCTGCTAGGAATTGTGACCAGATATTGGAATGTTACTAAAGGGAAGTAACTCTTACTCTGTGAAAAACATACAGTTGAGATTCCAAAAAAAAAAAAAAGTTTAGAATTTACGATGTTAAAAATGCATTTAAGCAACTTGATTAATGTTTAAATATATATATATAATTAAGAAATAAATAAAAAATGGACAACATGTCTTCAGTACTTCCATCTCTTCAAGGAGATTCTTATATACTTAGATGTATGAACTAGTAACCTTATATACTTAGATGTATGAACTAGTAACCTTATATACTTAGATGTATGAACTAGTAACCTTATATACTTAGATGTATGAACTAGTAACCTTATATACTTAGATGTATGAACTAGTAACCTTATATACTTAGATGTATGAACTAGTAACCTTATATACTTAGATGTATGAACTAGTAACCTTATATACTTAGATGTATGAACTAGTAACCTTATATACTTAGATGTATGAACTAGTAACCTTATATATTTAGATGTATGAACTAGTAACCTAATTAGAAGAAATATAAATTAAAAAACACATTTTCAAAGAATTCTTAGCATACAGTCATTTGCCTTTCCTTAATTTAGCAAACCTGAGGTACGGAAGGAAGTTTGTTTCAATGTTGAGCTTGTGTCTGACTGGAACTGGGTACTGGTTTGGTGAGGGACCGCCACACACCTGTTGTATCGGTGAGCGGTGCCATGTGTTGTGTGGCGTGGACTTGTCGGAATATGTACAGTGTATCCAATATACATGTGCTGCAGTTAGAGCCGTGTAAATGTGTTCCTGATTATACCCAAGACAAAGATAGTACTCAGACTGTTCCATACGGCTGCTGCTACAGTACGACTGTATAAGGCCAATAACACACATTAAAAAGAAATTATTTCCCAACTCTACGTACACCACTTTAATATAATGCCAGAAAAACCATAACTGAAATTGTAATTAAACCGTTTTTTACAACTTTTATTTATTTATTTAAAGTATGAAATGAATTTTTATAATAATTACATATTTATCTCTATGGCTTACACCATTACATATTTATCTCTATGGCTTATACCATTACATATTTATCTCTATGGCTTACACCATTACCTATTTATCTCTGGCTTACACCATTACATATGATTTTGAGGATTGTTTCATGAAAGAAACAAAAAAAATGAACTTCTGTTTATACCAATATCAAATGTGTTCAAGGAAAATGATACAAATAATGTTTACATGACATGTTTAGCAGGTTTTTGTTTCCTTATTTTATTTTAAGAACAAAAATGGTCGGCCAACAGATGAACGAAATGTATTGGTATGTATGTTGTATTGGAATGGTATTGGGAAACAGAATGTGTTGGTATGTAAGTTGTATTGGAGTGGTATTAGGGAAACAGAATGTGTTGGAATGTATGTTGTATTGGAGTGGTATTGGGGAAACAGAATGTGTTGGTATGTATGTTGTATTGGAGTGGTATTGGGAAACAGAATGTATTGGTATGTATGTTGTATTGGAGTGGTATTGGGAAACAGAATGTATTGGTATGTATGTTGTATTGGAGTGGTATTGGGAAACAGAATGTATTGGTATGTATGTTGTATTGGAGTGGTATTGGGAAACAGAATGTATTGGTATGTATGTTGTATTGGAGTGGTATTGGGAAACAGAATGTATTGGTATGTATGTTGTATTGGAGTGGTATTGGGAAACAGAATGTATTGGTATGTATGTTGTATTGGAGTGGTATTGGGAAACAGAATGTATTGGTATGTATGTTGTATTGGAGTGGTATTGGGAAACAGAATGTATTGGTATGTATGTTGTATTGGAGTGGTATTGGGAAACAGAATGTATTGGTATGTATGTTGTATTGGAGTGGTATTGGGAAACAGAATGTATTGGTATGTATGTTGTATTGGAGTGGTATTGGGAAACAGAATGTATTGGTATGTATGTTGTATTGGAGTGGTATTGGGAAACAGAATGTATTGGTATGTATGTTGTATTGGAGTGGTATTGGGAAACAGAATGTATTGGTATGTATGTTGTATTGGAGTGGTATTGGGAAACAGAATGTATTGGTATGTATGTTGTATTGGAGTGGTATTGGGAAACAGAATGTATTGGTATGTATGTTGTATTGGAGTGGTATTGGGAAACAGAATGTATTGGTATGTATGTTGTATTGGAGTGGTATTTGGGAAACAGAATGTATTGGTATGTATGTTGTATTGGAGTGGTATTTGGGAAACAGAATGTATTGGTATGTATGTTGTATAGGAGTGGTATTTGGGAAGCAGAATGTATTGGTATGTACATTGTATTGGAGTGGTATTTGGGAAACAGAATGTATTGGTATGTATGTTGTATAGGAGTGGTATTTGGGAAACAGAATGTATTGGTATGTATGTTGTATTGGAGTGGTATTGGGGCAACATACACTGTTGTATGATAGTGCATCAACATGAAACCCGCCAGAACACCAGTCTAGCACCAAGTCAATCATTCTGCAGACATGTTCATAATAAACACTCCTTTCTTCCAATTATTTGAGACCCGTTCCTAAGAGGAATATTTGGCACCAGTTCCTGCCTGGCTGTGTAGAGTAGAAGGCTGCTCTAGCTTTGGTTCACTGGCAGAGTTAGGATACATTGGTGGGCCAGGACCACATTGCCACGACTTGTAATCTCTATTGGTCTCCAAAGAAATGCAGTACATCCTGGGTTTAGTTTTTACCACCATCTTCCCTAGCAACAGTAGCCAGTAGTAGCAGCAACATCGGCAGATCTTGAAGTGGAACAGAAAGAATAGGAATCAGCAGTCGTCTGGCACAGCTAAATTTGGCACTGAGGGTCTGTGAGTTCTCAAGAGAGCCGTGTCTGCAGTCCCTGCCAGACCATCAAAGCATTGCTGACTTTATTTTGTGATTATGGCAGCCTCCCAGTGTACGAGGAACAGGCCCTGCACACTGCATAACAAACCTGTAGATAGAGAACACTGAAGAGATAACAGGCCCTGCACACTGCATAACAAACTTGTACCTGTACACTGCATAACACACCTGTAGATAGAGAACTCTGAAGATGGAAAAAACCCTTGTTTCATGCCACCAACCTATTGTTTCATGCAGGCATCTAACCAATTATGTAGGTTAGGACAAAATTTGTAGCTAACAAGTTTAGATTAGACAGGTGAACAGATTATGATGATAAGACAAGTTTTGTAACTGACAAGTTTGGATTAGACAGGTGAACAGATTATGGTGATAAGACAAGTTTTGTAGCTAACAAGTTTAGATTAGACAGGTGAACAGATCATGATGATAAGACAAGTTTTGTAACTGACAAGTTTGGATTAGACAGGTGAACAGATTATGGTGATAAGACAAGTTTTGTAGCTGACAAGTTTAGATTAGACAGGTGAACAGATTATGGTGATAAGACAAGTTTTGTAGCTGCATGACAAGTTTGGTTTAGACAGGTGAACAGATCATGATGATAAGACAAGTTTTGTAGCTGACAAGTTTGGATTAGACAGGTGAACAGATTATGGTGATAAGTTTTGTTCATATCAAGGTCAGATTGGACAGTGTTCTGATTATAAAACAAGTTGAGTTTATTCTACAATGTACTAAATGCTCATGATGTAAGTGTGCATACTGATTGTGGCGACTAGGCGTGTATTTCCTGCAGGCCTTGTTGTTGGCCTGTTTGGAAGAGGACGTCCTGGGATCGGCTGCTGGTGAGGACTGCCAAAGTCGGTTCAGAAGCGGTAACCTCAGTCGACAGTCAGGCTACAGAAACACAAAACCAGAGTTTGGAAGGAATTAGACAGACTCACACATTGCTTGTATCACATCATAGCAGAATTAGACATTTCCTCTCCACAGAATAACTCCAGACTTCCGAATAATCTAATTTAAAAAGCTGTAAAAGGTATATTTCTCAAAATTTGGATACATGATGGTGTTCCTGGGTTTACCATGTTGAGCACCTACAGACATATGATTACCGGTACGTTTGGAAGCTCGCACCAGCTACAAAGGAGTTAATTATAGGCTGATGTTTGTATCTTCACTTTGATAGGAAGGCATTGGAGAAAGCCCAGACATTTTAGGTATTAATCAAAACCATTTTTTATGGGAAAAAATGAAGGTGTACTTTTGATACAACTGACCCTGGAGGGGTTCCATTTTCATGGTGTTTGAAAGTATGTGACCTGCTCCTAGACACGTATTCGCCAAGATTGATTACAGAGCCAAACAGGGCAATTCTAAAACCTGTGTTTTGGCACATGATGTTCTTTTCTGGTTTTTAATAAAATAGATATTTTATCCGATTACGGATATGTTTACACACTAAAGATGTGGAGCCTATTCATATTTAACAAATTTATCAAATGAATTTCATTTTGTTCGATATGTTGTTACTGAATTTGCTGATGATTTCACATGATCAGTACAAGTTGGAGAGCAGTCTGTGAACAAATTATTGTGGTAATTATTTCTTGACTTGATAAAATTTCAAAGTGTCTTGTTATTTGAATTGATGTTAGTATGCAGACAAGGTAGTTGATCAACATTGTTCTCAAAACTTAAATCAAAACAAAGTGTTATTTGTAACAAAACATGTTCTTCTCATATTAAGTAGCTTAAGTGTATAGACATGAGTTCCCTAGCTGTATACCTCTGGTTGTATGGACATATTTGTAAGACATTTGACTGATGCTGTATGTTCTGATAAAAATACTCTAACCAAACATACAAGAAACATGCCAGAACAGCCAATTATACAGAGATTGGACTATTTGTGGAGTTTTGAAGTTGCACACTTGACGATTGGTACACTTTGAGGAAATCGCAGGCACATGCAGATTATAAATGGTGTAAATGTGCTCCGTGGTGCCTGGTCTGGGAGGCAGTCGTAACAACACAACTATTCCAGGCCTCACATTTTATTAAACAGACTCAAATTTTAAATAACCGTGTCGAACTAGATATAAAAAAATACAAATGAAAGCCAGGAAATGATGAGTAATTATTCCATCAGGTCTTTTCTTACAAATTATATTGGCAGATGGACGTTTCACAGCAAATCATTCTGAATGTAAAAATTCATGATCAACAATTAAGAAATGTGTTCCTGACTGTAATAGTACTGAAGTGAAAATGTGTTCCTGACTGTAATAGTACTGAAGCGAAAATGTGTTCCTGACTGTAATAGTACTGAAGCGAAAATGTGTTCCTGACTAATAGTACTGAAGCAAAAATGTGTTCCTGACTGTAATAGTACTGAAGAGAAGATGTGTTCCTGACTGTAATACTACTGAAGCGAAAATGTGGGTTTGTACCAGAGGAATTAGTAGGAAAAATACAGGTTTTGTTTCAGAAGAAAAGAATTAAAACAGAACCTTGGAAATTTTCTTATTAAGAAAGGAGGAGAATGTGAATGAATTTCCTACACACCATATATATAGTGATACAACCTGTTGATTTTTGACAGACTAGGATGTAGGAGTTATTTCCCTTGGTCATGCTTTTGATCAGAAAGTTATCCTTGTCAACATCACAAGTAGTTACGATTGTGTGGTGTATTATATATGAATTAACTCGCCCCTGAAATTTCATAATGAACTATTCCAACCTTTGAATTGGAAGAGTTCAAATGTGTTTTTAGGGGTGAATGAGTTAAGTTGCATCCTATTCCAGTAGTGATTGTGAAAATTAAATGTTGGCCATTGTATTTGTGATGACTTGATTGAGATAAAGTAACTAGCCTACTGAGTGCTTGTGTACTTATTTTTAAGTCTGGTTGTTATGGAGATATTATTAAGAAAAATATAATGTTATGAAATTTCACTTTATTAATATCAAATAATTTTGTTTTGGTGATAATTCATGGATTATTGATTGTAGTTTAAGTCAGTCAGTCAGATTCTATATTGAAACTCATTATCATGCAAGCTCAAAACTTGAATTGTTAAGATAGAAAATAAAAGTAAGATTACTCTGTTTTATGTATCAGGTTTATTTTTACTGTAACCAACAATGGACAACACTGATAAACATATCAACAGAATTTCCATATGACTATATATAATGGATAGCTCACAGTTTTGTATATTTCTAAATAATTGTCCATGCAAAATTGTTGACGTAATTTTTAATGTTACCATATTTATATTGGCATAAAAAAAATCTAAAAATATTGTGTATGAGAATTATTTGATATTGTGTATTGTGTAAGAGAGTTAAAGAAGGTTAGAATTGATAAATGACAGCTAATCTTGGCAGTCTGTTTGTGTAACTACTGTGATGTTTATAAATATATATCTGATTATAATCTCTCACGGGCTACTACAGGAGAGCAGATCATTGAATATGATATCAAAACTGATTTCAATCGCAACTTGTGTTGGTGGCTGACAGTGTCAGAAATGATTAAATATATGTCTTGGGGAGAAGACACTAAATTATTGTTTGCCTGTACATGTCCAAAAAACAAGCGTGGAAACGTAAATTTGTAGCCAGAAAGACCACTTCAATAATATTTACAAAGTGGCTATTCCATCCCCTACTACCTATCAACATGGTGTAGTTGTGTCTTGTTGTTTCATATATACCAAACTGGTTATAACATGTTGCAATGCTAATCTACTTGGCGGACTATAAAATAGACTGGGATTGGCTGTCATTGTGTCATCATACAAGTAATTAGGGGATGTCATGATCTTCTCTCAAATTAATACTAGAGTTGATTTTAAAATTGAATTTAGTCCGAGTTTGTCTACAATCAGTGTTGTGTATAGAGGTGATTGTATGGCATATCTAGTTTGGTCCTGGTATCACCTGCCTACACTCAATTATATACTCTACATTTCTTTCTACTTAGAGGGACATCTTTGACATTTCCATTTCAGGCAATGTTGTGTCATGGTTGAAGGATTTCAGTACATATGTTGCGAGTCTTTTTTCAGGCTATTATTTTCCCCCCAGTTTGACGGGATCACCATTTTATTTCTAATAAAACGTTTTTCCGTTTGTGTCGTAGACATTGTCAGACATGATCAACTGGGTGAATTATTACAATACGGTTTTTGACAGGTGTGGTGAGGAAGACATCACGGTGCCAAACATAACATATATGATAATGTTTCCACTGATGACATTTTTTTCCTGTCAATAGTTTTTCTCACTGAAACTTAAATGACTGCCTCAAAGCCATTTGATGTTTTCATACCTTTCTGATTTCAATGTTTGAATGTTGATGGGTTAATGGTAGTTACCAGAAGAAATATAAAGTCTGCCTGTAGCGATAAAGTGTTGCCTTTTACTAAAGTGTTGTCTACTGGTAAACTGTTAATAACCTGTCAAGTGTTGTCTACTGGTAAACTGTTGTTAACTTGTTAAGTGTTGTCTACTTTAGCGATAAAGTGTTACTTAAATGTTGTCTACTAGTAAACTGTGTTAACCTGTCAAGTGTTGTCTACTGGTAAACTCTTGTTAACTTGTTAAGTGTTGTCTACTGTAGCGATAAAGTGTTACTTAAATGTTGTCTACTGGTAAACTGTTGTTAACCTGTCAAGTGTTGTCTGCTGGTAAACTCTTGTTAAATGTTGTCTACTGTAGAGATAAAGTGTTACTAAAGTGTTGTCTACTGGTAAACTGTTGTTAACTTGTTGAGTGTTGTCTACTGTAGCGATAAAGTGTTACTTAAGTGTTGTCTACTGTAGCGATAAAGTGTTACTTAAGTATTGTCTACTGGTAAAGTATTGTGTACTTGTAAAGTATTGTCTAATGGTAAAGTGTTGTCAGTGGTAAAGTGTTGAAGTGTTGCCTACTGTAAAGTGTTGTCTACTGGTAAAGTGGTGTCTAATGATAAAGTGGTGTCTAATGGTAAAGTATTGTCTACTGGTAAAGTGGTGTCTAATGATAAAGTGGTGTCTAATGGTAAAGTGGTGTCTAATGGTAAAGTGGTGTCTAATGGTAAAGTATTGTCTAATGGTAAAGTGGTGTCTAATGATAAAGTGGTGTCTAATGGTAAAGTGGTGTCTAATGATAAAGTGGTGTCTAATGGTAAAGTATTGTCTACTGGTAAAGTGGTGTCTAATGATAAAGTGTTGTCTAATGATAAAGTGGTGTCTAATGGTAAAGTATTGTCTAATGGTAAAGTGTTGTCTAATGATAAAGTGGTGTCTTATGGTAAAGTGTTGTCTAATGATAAAGTGGTGTCTAATGATAAAGTGGTGTCTAATGGTAAAGTGTTGTCTACTGGTAAAGTGGTGTCTAATGATAAAGTGTTGTCTAATGATAAAGTGGTGTCTAATGGTAAAGTATTGTCTACTGGTAAAGTGGTGTCTAATGATAAAGTGGTGTCTTATGGTTAAGTGGTGTCTAATGATAAAGTGGTGTCTAATGGTAAAGTATTTTCTACTGGTAAAGTGGTGTCTAATGGTAAAGTATTTTCTACTGGTAAAGTGGTGTCTAATGGTAAAATGGTGTCTAATGGTAAAGTGGTGTCTAATGGCAAAGTATTGTCTACTGGTAAAGTGGTGTCTATTGGTAAAGTGGTGTCTAATGATAAAGTGGGGTCTAATGGTAAAGTATTGTCTACTGGCAAACTCCTGTCTCATGCTAAAGTGGTGTCTAATGGTAAAGTATTTTCTACTGGTAAAGTGGTGTCTAATGGTAAAGTGTTTTCTACTGGTAAAGTGGTGTCTAATGGTAAAATGGTGTCTAATGGTAAAGTATTGTCTACTGGCAAACTCCTGTCTCATGCTAAAGTGGTGTCTAATGGTAAAGTATTTTCTACTGGTAAAGTGGTGTCTAATGGTAAAATGGTGTCTAATGGTAAAGTGGTGTCTACTGTAAAGTGATGTCTTATGGTAAAGTGTTGTCTACTGTAAAGTGGGGTCTACTGGTAAAGTGTTGTCCACTGGTAAAGCGTTGTCTACTGGTAAAGTGTTGTCTACTGTAAATTGGTGTCTACGGGTAAAGTGGTGTCTAATGTTAAAGTGTTGTCTACTGGTAAAGTGGTGTCTAATAATAAAG
This sequence comes from Mizuhopecten yessoensis, assembly GCF_002113885.1. Lineage (NCBI taxonomy): Eukaryota > Metazoa > Mollusca > Bivalvia > Pectinida > Pectinidae > Mizuhopecten > Mizuhopecten yessoensis. The sequence continues at coordinate 55,629 of NW_018405635.1, forward strand.
TGGTGTCTAATGGTAAAGTATTGTCTGCTGGTAAAGTGGTGTCTAATGGTAAAGTGTTGTCTACTGTAAAGTGTTGTCTGCTGTTAAAGTGGTGTCTAATGATAAAGTGGTGTCAATGGTAAAATGGTGTCTAATGGTAAAGTATTGTCTAATGGTAAAGTGGTGTCTAATGATAAAGAGGTGTCTAATGGTAAAGTATTGTCTACTGGCAAACTCCTGTCTCATGCTAAAGTGGTGTCTAATGGTAAAGTATTGTCTACTGTAAAGTGTTGTCAATGGTAAAGTGGTGGCTAATGATAAAGTGGTGTCTAATGGTAAAGTGTTGTCTACTGTAAAGTGTTGTCTGCTGTTAAAGTGGTGTCTAATGATAAAGTGGTGTACTAATGGTAAAGTGGTGTCTAATGATAAAGAGGTGTCTAATGGTAAAGTATTGTCTACTGTAAAGTGTTGTCAATGGTAAAGTGGTGGCTAATGATAAAGTGGTGTCTAATGGTAAGTGGTGTCTAATGGTAAAGTATTGTCTGCTGGTAAAGTGGTGTCTAATGGTAAAGTGGTGTCTAATGGCAAAGTATTGTCTACTGGTAAAGTGGTGTCTAACGGTAAAGTGGTGTCTAATGGTAAAGTATTGTCTACTGTAAAGTGTTGTCAATGGTAAAGTGGTGTCTAATGATAAAGTGTTGTCTTCTGTAAAGTGGTGTCTACTGGTAAAGTGGTGTCTAATGTTAAAGTGTTGTCTACTGGTAAAGTGGTGTCTAATAATAAACTGGTGTCTAATGGTAAAGTATTGTCTACTGTAAAGTGTTGTCAATGGTAAAGTGGTGTCTAATGATAAAGTGTTGTCTTCTGTAAAGTGGTGTCTACTGGTAAAGTGTTGTCCACTGGTAAAGTGTTGTCTACTGGTAAAGGGGTGTCTAATGGTAAAGTGTTGTCTACTGGTAGAGTAGTGTCTAATGGTAAAGTGGTATCTAATGGTAAAGTGGTGTCTACTGTAAAGTGTTGTCTTATGGTAAAGTGTTGTCTACTGTAAAGTGGGGTCTACTGGTAAAGTGTTGTCCACTGGTAAAGCGTTGTCTACTGGTAAAGTGTTGTCTACTGGTAAAGTGTTGTCTACTGTAAAGTGGTGTCTACTGGTAAAGTGTTGTCCACTGGTAAAGTGTTGTCTACTGGTAAAGTGTTGTCTACTGTAAAGTATTGTCTGCTGTTAAAGTGGTGTCTAATGATAAAGTGGTGTCTAATGGTAAAGTGGTGTCTAATGGTAAAGTATTGTCTACTGGTAAAGTGGTGTCTAATGGTAAAGTGTTGTCTACTGGTAAAGTAGTGTCTAATGGTAAAGTGGTATCTAATGGTAAAGTGGTGTCTACTGTAAAGTGGTGTCTAATGGTAAAGTGGTGTCTAATGATAAAGTGGCGTCTAATGGTAAAGTGGTGTCTAATGGTAAAGTATTGTCTAATGGTAAAGTGGTGTCTAATGATAAAGTGGCGTCTAATGGTAAAGTGGTGTCTAATGGTAAAGTGGTGTCAATGGTAAAGTGTTGAAGTGGGGTCAATGGTAAAGAGTTGAAGTGTTGTCAATGGTAAAGTGTTGTCCATGGTAAAGGGTTGAAGTGTTGTCAATGTTGTCAATGGAAAAGTGTTGTCTACTGGTAAAGGGTTGTCTTCTGGTAAAGTGGTGTCTAATGGTAAAGTGGGGTCTAATGGTAAAGTGTTGTCTACTGGTAAAGTAGTGTCTAATGGTAAAGTGGTATCTTATGGTAAAGTGGTGTCTACTGTAAAGTGGTGTCTACTGGTAAAGTGGTGTCTAATGATAAAGTGGCGTCTAATGGTAAAGTGGTGTCTAATGGTAAAGTGTTGTCTAATGATAAAGTGGTGTCTAATGGTAAAGTGTTGTCAATGGTAAAGTGTTGAAGTGTTGTCAATGTTGTCAATGGAAAAGTGTTGTCTACTGGTAAAGTGTTGTCAAATGGTTAAATGTTATCCGGCTGTAAAATGTTGTTTTCTGGTAAAATGGCGGTGGTTGTGTAGTGTCGTCTGCTGTCTCCACATTCACAGGTAAAATTGGCTACACCTTGTAATGGGACTGTAAATTCCAGGCATGATTGGGCCTGACTTTGGAGGTGTATTTGTGAGGAGTTTTTGACTGCTTTGTCGCTTTAGGGACATGTGTTGGATATAGGTAGATGTTTATACGGGACCTGGTGATGCATTCACTTGGAACCATCACATTTGGTATACTAATTTACATCCAGCAGGCAGCTGACAAGCTGCAATAGTCATGAATCACAGGGAAAAAATCCTGTGAACTTTTTGTAGCTGTGTGCTGTTCAGATGTCTTTAAATGAGAAGGCGTTTATATTAACTTAAGCATCAATCTGTGAAGTAAATTGCTGTGATTTTTAATGTCGAGAACTTTGCTTTGCAACATGTGACACAAATCTACCTGATAATTATGATGTTTTGTACAACTCTGTGGCCTGAAACATTTTCTCATATTACCCAGAAAGATTTGTTTCCAAATTGAAATTGTAATTGAAGAATCAAATTCATAGCAATTCTGATTTCATATTAATTAATGCTACATAATTTTCTTTTCAATGTTTCATATATTAAAACATAACTGTTAAAAAATAAAACAAAACAAGGTTTGTTTTTAATTAGATTTTATTAGAATGTAAATTGCTCACATTTGAGAGTGGTGGTACTATTTGGGTTCCTGGGGAAAGTTTTGGTGTGTGAGTTAGTTGGTGTTTGTAGGGCCCATTTGTCTTTGTGATAGTGCGTCTCTGTCACATTAAATATAGGTACATGTGTGTGTGGAGGAAGGGCCTATGATAAAGAAGGGGGTGATTAAGTGAAAATTGTCCACATGCAAGAGATTTCCCATAAAAAACAATATTGTTAAGTGGCGGTGCCCCCACCGAGGTTGTCATTATTGCTACGGAGATGACACCTCACTTTGAACAGGAAAATAACTAAGTATCGGTAGCGTTTATTGTGACAGATAGACAGGACTACAGATATTGATTGTTTTGGTGTGGTCCTTTTCCTAACTTACAATAGGGTGTATCGAAACATCGGGAGGGGGTACCACGCTATGTGATGATCACACACATTGTTCCTTGTCGGCGTGGTAACATGGCAGGTGACTTTAAGGAAGTTAGCGAGAATCATTTAGAGACAAAATTACGATATATAGGATTACTGATAGCATTGATTGTCTAATTTTACTTCGCAATAAATCTGGACAGGGAAGCATATTGCATCTTTTTGTTTCCAAATGATAGTTACTGGTGATAGTAAATAAGCTTAAGTACCTCCGGGTTGGTCGAATTAAAACAGTTTATCAATGTTTATATACCATTAATGAGTCACAAGGAGGAGGATTGATCCACTGTGATTGTCACTTCTGAGGTTTAAACTCTGGTCCACAGTGACCCGTGATACTAATGATGCAGTAATCTAAGGTATAAAGGAAGACAAATGGGAAAGGGTGAAAATGTGAGGGACAAAAACAGAGCAGGGAAGGAATTACAGAGATGTAAGATGGAGCGAGAGAACGAAATGTGAAAGGGATAGAAAAGAAAAGGAAAAGCAATATGAAAATAAAGGATGGAATTAAGGAGAGGGAGAGAATATAAGATGTGGAAATGTAGAATGTAAGTGACTTATAAGGATAGAGATAAAAAGGAGGACAGACTTGGAAGCAAGAGATTTGGGAGATGTGGAGAAACAGACGTAAAGAGATGCAGAAATAAAGGTTTTAGACTTTTTGTCCTCTGTCTTTCTCCTTAGTTAGTTGATGTCATTAAGTTAACTGTAGTGAAACATTAGGATATCCACTTCTGTGAAAAGCCAACAGATTAGTTGTATGGCAGGATGGTTTTGTGGCAAATTTCTGTTCACCGCTTTGATGAACATACATGTAATGTACATCTTCTGAAAAGAAGTTAAAGTACCTCCGTTTGTGACGGGAATCGAAATAGGTCTAAAATAGACGACATTGGCGTCAGTAATTGCAGCACTTACCGTATCACCAAGGGTTGTACGTTTTAAATGGGACGGTAGAGCCCAAGCTTGGGAAATCTTCATAGACACAATGGAAATTAAAATCTCTGCGCGATAAAAACTTATAGAGTCATCACACTCCTATTAAATCAGATTGAAAGATTTTATATTTCATATTGAAAAGAATAAGAAAAACATACTGAAATTTAGGTAGATTTTTTTTTGTATTATCTTGGAAGTCTAATATTCCATTTAGACAGTCATAAACTGTTTTTAAAATGAAATAGAATGTTATTTAAATCCCGCATTTGTATCTTGACTCTTAATCATGCCGATACTTTAACTCTGGATCCAAGGATCACCTGTCAGGAACACATCCATTTGTCCAGCTGTTGCTAAAAAATGAAAAAAGAAAATCTTTACAATCTTTTTCAGTGATTTGTCTTTAAATACAAGTGTTAGTTAGGTATTTGTAAGCAGTGCGGTAGTACAGCTGGACAGATTGCTGAAATTGTTGTTATTATAGAGGAACATCTGCTAGGAACAGTTAGCATCTACAAAGTCTATCTGTTCAACTCTAATTGATCATTAGGCGTGACTCCACACTGAACGTTGGTGTTAATTATCTACAACAGTGAAATCAGGCTAGAATTTTATGTGACAGTTAATTTTACATGATTAGTTTTGGAACTTTGAAAAAAAATTGTATTGTGAAATTTTGATTGTATTGAACTTGGCAGCATGCGCATGGCCACATTGAACAGGAGACAGAGAAGAGGGGAGAAAAAAGAAAGAAAGAAAGAAGAAGGATGGGGGGATATGGGGATGGAGAGAGAGAAGTACGGGGGAGAAAAACAAGTAATAATCACTCTTGTTGGCTTGGATGATTACAGGTGGGGGTCTTATTTTCGGAGCAAACCAGAGTACCCAGAGAAAACCCAAGTGACCCCATACCTTTTCATGTTCCATCGGGGAATTGAACCCCGGCCTTGGTGAAAGGTGAGCATGTTATCCACTGCACCGCCCGACCAAATAGGTGTAAAGGAATAATATTGAGAGAGAGAGAGTAACAGACAGAGAGAGAATGGAAGACAGAAGTTACACTGCACCACCCGACCAAATAGGTGTAAAGGAATCCAACCAAATAGGTGTAAAGGAATAATGTTATAAGAGAGAGAGTAAAAGGGAGAGAGAATGGAAGACAGAAGTTATCAGAAGGACGAGGAACCTATTACAGTTATAGGTTATAGTGCGGAAACCTATAGTAGTTAGGGGAAGTGTAAGGAAATGTTCTAAACATTTTTTAGCTGTATGTAAATATTTTGTACAGTAGTGTAGGCTGGGTCTGTTATTCTACTATCATATTTGCGATTTTTGACAGAAATAAAACCTGTGAATCGTGATGAGAACGGACTGAAGGTGCTACACTGGCTGTTACCTGAATTACCTGTGGTGCAGCTCTGTACCGATAACTTAACAAACATAATGGCGTTTTGGGTTGTTGGTGCATTTCCATGTTCCCAATGGACGTAATTGTGACAGGGGGAGGCAGCACATGATGTGTGCATGTGTGTCACAGAGTGGCAGGCACTGCGACATTAACAACAAAATGGAAACGCGCGCGGATAGATATGGGGATGTAAGTGCTCACTCTCCACACTCCTCTTACCCACATGTACACTTATTTTTGCACAATCTCCAATTGTGACTCCACTTTTTTTGTTTTGCCCAGGGAAGAAAATATCTTTGGCATGTGAACATTTTTGGCCTGAGTTGACTTTTACATTGTTTGCAGGTTATACGAGAACTTCATAAGACCAAGGTTTCAGTGAGATATAGGGTGCTACAGAGAGTATTACAGGATATTAATGTATACTGGTCTGGAAGGAGGATTATAGCTGCTTTTGTCAATTTTCAACAAGTTACATTAAACATACCATCTTGAATGCCAGACAAAAAACACTGTTATACAATCTTACTGCAGAAAAAAGACACTTGCTTTGTGAAATATTGTCCACATGTGAGCTAGCGTCACAGAAAATTACAGCACCAAGGTGTACCGACAGGACAGAGTCGAGTCAGAAGTCGGGAAGTATACATTCTAAAGACAAAAGACAAAGGAAAAATTTAAATGTATGAAAAATTATCACAGACTTTTGCATAGTCATAAGAAATTGAACTTGGTTCAAATACACGCTAAAATGTTGTAAACAATACGTCTCAATAGTCTCGCCAGATGTCTTCTACGTTATTACCTAGTAGACGGTCTGTGGTTAAAGAACTTATAAAGTAGAAAGGTTGGCCTAGACAGGTTCTATATATATATATATATATAAACAGAGTCAGTGTTGACAAAGGGTGGTCTCATGAAAGGTTCCACTGTACTGACAAAAAGGATCTCTTAAAAACAGGTTAATGTGTTAAGGGATGGTCTCTAAAGACAGGTTTTACTTACAGAAAAATGACCTCTGAAGACATGTTGTACAATACTGACAAGGGTGGTGACAAAGGGTGGTCTTACAAGGTAGGTTTTACTGTGGTGACAAAAGGGGTGGTCTGACTAGACAGCTTATTCTGTGTTGACAGAAGGGGTAGTCTCAAAAGACAGGTTTTACTGTGATAACAGAAGGGGTGGTCTTACAAGACAGGTATTACTGTACTGACAGGAGGGTGGTCTCACAAGAAAGGTTCTACTGTTTTGACAGAAAGGGTGGTCTCATAAGACAGGTTCTATTGCCGTGACAGAAAGTTGGTCTTATAAGACAGGTTTACTGTGTTGACAGAAGGTATGGTCTTATAAGACAGGTTTACTGTGTTGACAGAAAGGGTGGTCTCATAAGACAGGTTCTACTGTGTTGACAGAAGGTATGGTCTTATAAGACAGGTTTACTGTGTTGACAGAAAGGGTGTTCTCATAAGACAGGTTTACTGTGTTGACAGAAGGTATGGTCTTATAAGACAGGTTTACTGTGTTGACAGAAAGGGTGTTCTCATAAGACAGGTTCACTGTGTTGACAGAAGGTATGGTCTTATAAGACAGGTTTACTGTGTTGACAGAAAGGGTGTTCTCATAAGACAGGTTCTATTGCCGTGACAGAAAGTTGGTCTTATAAGACAGGTTGCACTGTACTGACAGAAGGGGTGGTCTCATAAGACAGGTTCTATTGCAGTGACAGAAAGTTGGTCTTATAAGACAGGTTTTACTGTAGTGACAGAAAGTTGATCTTATAAGACAGGTTTCACTGTGTTGACAGAAAGTTGGTCTCATAAGACTGGTTGTACTGTACTGACAGAAGGGATGGTCTCACAAGACAGGTTTACTGTGTTGTCCGAAGGGATGGTCTCACAAGAAAGGTTCTATTGCAGTGACAGAAAGTTGGTCTCATAAGACAGGTTCTACTGTAGTGACAGAAAGTTGGTCTCATAAGACAGGTTTCACTGTGTTGACAGAAGTGGTGGTCTCATAGGACAGGTTGTACTGTGTTAACTGCCGGTTGGTGCTTGATGGGAGCAGTATTAACAGAGTTTACTGTGTACTATAAACTATAGGTTATGCACTTTCTCATTCTTTTTATACTTTGTTCATGCTTTGCAATCACATTCTGTTTAGTAATTGTACTACACATGAAACTATTAAATTATTTTAGGGTTAACAGTAATAGCCTATTGTGTAGATATCGTAATGATTGATTAGATAAAGGTTAAATATGGTTCATAGGAGCAAATTTACAGGGTTGACTGAGTTGGAACCCTTTTTGATCGGAGATTTCTGTCAGAATAACTTCCTAAGGGGGAGACTATATTTCTGTCAGGATAACTTCCTAAGGGGTAGACTATATTTCTGTTCCTTCCAGTGTTCCATTTGATTTGTGAGGATGACATTGTAAGTACTTGCTTTGTAACTCTGATTATTTTTACATTCCTACAAATCGTGAGTTTTAACTGTTATGGTGCTGAGGAGAGGTGCCTACCTGATCAGAGTAAGGAAATATTGTGTTTGTCGTGAAGATTTTATCAATATTGCCCCGAAGGAGGTTTTAGAATCTACATTATAACTATAGGCCTTTCTTATCGCCACACACTGCAACAAGTGCATCTATAAGCTCCACAAATAATAGCGGTGTGTATGATCGCGAGTGTGTGCGGTTATGACAGTTTATGAAGGACTTGACTCAATTGATATCGTGACTTGTTAGGCAGAGTTTTACATCCCTTCCCTAGTTATTACACTTCAAAGTGGTTTTCAAAGAGAGATAAAAATATTTCAAATAAAAATTCCAGGTGAGGCGAAACTCATTGCTGTTTTAGGGACTTGGCAATCTCCCATTGAAATGAAATATTGTGTCGCCACTCAAGAGAAAAATTACACCGACTCCACCACATTCCGTGGCAGCGTGTTGTGTGTGACAGAATTCCTTGAAAAGAGCAGCAGATTTCTGTTACCGGCAGCGAGTTATTCACAGTTGAGAGATAACAATGAGTTTTTCTGTGAACAAGGTGTGCATGCAATAGGTTAGATAGCTATATTGAGTGTTCTTAACTTCACCAGTCTGTCAAGTCGGGTTAAAGGTCATCAGTATTGGCACCCTTAAGAATATTCTATTCAACAATATTTGCAATAAAATCTGATAAAGTATAAAAGAAGCCCTTTCTGTCTAATATGATCTTACTGTGTGGGAAAGGTGCTGCATATATCCACTGTAAAAGATCGACCCATAACAACTTTAGAGAGATCGGCCTGATGATGACTTTGGAGCGATCGGCCTGATGATGACTTTGGAGCGATTGGCCTGATGATGACTTTGGAGCAATCGGCCTGATGATAACTTCTGAGTGATCGGCCTGATGATAACTTCTGAGCGATCGGCCTGATGATAAAATCCTCTCAGAGTTGTGTATGTTCATGCTTATATGGTCATCCTTCACAAGTTGATCAGCTCAGGTTCAGGGGGAAACGATGACAACGGTTCGAGGACAACAAGTCAAAATTGATCTGCTGTGCTTATGCATTGTCTCGGAAGTTTTATTTTCCCTTTATCAATAGTATTTTGCCTCTGTGGTTTCTCTCGGCACATCTATGGTTACCTGGTTTCTACCTGTGGTTCTGTATGATCTTATTGTGTTGATGGACAACCCATATCTTAACTTAACGATCCCTGTACCGCTGCCAAAATCTGTAACTATCTACTGGAGACCAATTTCTGCTGCCATTACTATAGACTTCATAAATCATTTCTGAGAAGAAACCCATACATTGTAGGACTATTATGAGAATGGCCTTGGATGGTCAAATGTTCTTATATAATTTTAGGTTGAAGGTCAAAGGCCATTTAGTTAGAAAGAAGGTGAGTTTAGTCATCATTTTCACACACATTTTGTGAAATGATTTACATGTAGTAATGCTTTTAAATGCGAGGAGGAATGGTGGAATAATTCAGGTTAAAAAAAGTAAAGAAAAAGTTCTGTGTTAAAGAATTGAAACCAATATGATACCTAGTCATCCAAACCACAGTATTTTGTGAAATGTCCGGATCACATATTAGCTACAGTAGTATACGTCCTGATCACATATTAGCTACAGTAATATTTCCAAAGAGGCTTGATTGCTTTCATGAGGCTGGATACTTCTTTGCACTGTACCGTATATTATTTGATGACGACAGAAATGGATTGGATAAATCTTATATTACTCAATTGTATGCTGGCTCGCTGTATGTACTGTGATACATCAAGTCATAACTTGAGTTATGGAGACATAAAAAAATCAAATACCTTGTGCTGGTGGGGATATGGATCACCAGTAACTTTTAGAATGCAGGATGACTATGTTTAATAGGTAAACCCCGATATGGACCACATGTTACCAGCGGTACCTTATTGAGGGAAGTATTGAATTACAACCGTGTCTCTTCTATGTGATCCAACATACACTTCTAACAGCTAATCCCATCACACATGGCTCCAGGCATAAGTCAGGCAGGGAACCCATTTTCAGAAAATATTGACTTTTTCTCTTTTGCATATGATGGTAGGAAGTTTTATCAGCTAATGAGATGCCAAGCTGTTGCCCTGCTCTGTCCCTCAGTTGAGACGTCCAATACTTGTGCTCGTCAGCACAATCCATATAGTTGCCAATATGCTTCGTGTCGGCCGATGTTAGCACTGCAACATGCGGTGCTAATGGTGCTAAGCTATTGTGTGGACAGGTATATATATAGTTCAATATGGTCTATTGTTCCTGCTATTAATTTTTGTCAGCTTGAATGAGTTTCAAAGGCTTTCCCCCCCCCCCCCCCCCCCCCTTAAGTTCTGAAATCAATTGAACACAGTTGCATCACAATCTGTTTTGTTTTCGTAAGGACAACATCTTTAAAACATGAACACATATATAAAATAGATATTCAATTTTTCATGCAGAAAGTAAAAAAGTAAAAAATCACTCTTGACATTCAGCGACTAAATTAAAAAAGTTTCCTGTCAAAATAAAGTTTCATGGATATTAATTTCGTTTAGCGCTTCAAGTTTTACTTAATTTAAAGCTGATTTGTTTGGGGTTTGAAGTACAGGAACTGTAACAAAAGTTTATTGGCAGTGTGACGATGACCAGTCTGAGCAGGATGTGTATTACATTCTCTCTACAGAAACGACACGTTTGTCCTGTGTAAAATAGCTGTGGTTTATATATCCTGGAGAGTATACAGAAAGGTGTGCTATTATCTCAGAGTGATCTATGTGTCGCAGTGGTGTCGTCATTAACAGGTCCTGCTCTTCCTGAATTTCCTTGGAATCATGTTGCGTATTAATCAATTAAAAAAAAAAAAAAGAGATATTTCTCATCTAAAAATATGGTCCCAAAGTGTTCACGTTAAACAGGTTTCTCAGTCGAATTCCATTTAGGAAAGTTTTGATTCCTCTCGGTCTTATTTTCATGTGTGCATGAATAAACAGTAATTTGCACAGTGTTACAGTTTCTAGTTATTAAAGGTGAACGTATAAAAAGTTCAGGCACAATGGGCCTGTAGAAAGAAAGACGCCAAATGACAGGATTATGCCTTGAACATTCACACATCCGCAGTGTTCCTTGATAAACATTGTTCACAGCGTTGCTGAATATTTGGATTTACCATATCACAACAGAACTCTACTGTAAAGGAGTAGAACAGAATTTTGTATTGTGTAGAGATATTTTTCATTAAATTGTTACCTCCTGTTGCAAGTTTTCTTGAACTGATCTATATGTATCTTGGGACTTTTTTTATTCTACTTGATTTATTTGAGTGTTAGCCATGTCATTTTGTTATACACAGGTATCATATTCAAAGAGAGTTAAAAACGTAGGCTGTAAACATGCAATGGAACAATATTCATAAATGTTAGGTTTCTGCGGTAACCGATACCAGCTTTTGAAATTACCGGGTATAGAAAAAAAGTAAGGGTTCGCATGTTAGGAAATTTACTTCTGAATGGAAATTTGATGTGAGCACTTGAAAGGGAAGTATGTGGGTATGGAGCAGGTAACATGTGTTTCGGAATTGTACAGCTGATGCCCCTCGAGTTGGATAACAATAGTCTGGCCATCGCTCAGTGGTCGCTCAACGGTCCCGCAGCCGCAAATCTAGCAATTGTTATGGTTTTATCTTGACACTTTACTGAATTCTAGCTATCACTGCCAATCTGCTTGTTTTTGTTTTCAATTTAACCAGTTCTACAAGAGCCCTGAAGCACAAGGATACTAACAGATATATCTAGTCATGGTTCAGATCACCTGGTTGGTTTGAGTACAGGATTCCATGATGCGATACATTGTAATTAAAATGCTAAATAAAGTTCATTGATAAAAGTTGGACTGTTAAAACAACCACATGTTAAACAGGCTTCTGCAAAAATTCTATTTTAAAATTATTTTGAAATAATAAAATTATTTTAAAACAGAGGGAAAAAAACACGGGGAGAGATAGTTGCCTCGTCCCCTGGGAAGAGATAGTTGCCTCGTCCCCTGGGGAGAGATAGTTGCCTCGTCCCCTGGGGGAGAGATAGTTGCCTCGTCCCTTGGGAGAGATAGTTGCCTCGCCCCCTGGGGGAGAGATAGTTGCCTCGTCCCCTGGGGGAGAGTTATTTGCCTCGTACCCTGGGAGAGAGATAGTTGCCTCGCCCCCTGGGAGAGAGATAGTTGCCTCGTACCCTGGGGGAGAGATAGTTGCCTCGCCCCCTGGGGGAGAAATAGTTGCCTCGCCCCCTGGGGGAGAGATAGTTGCCTCTTCCCCGCGGGGAGAGATAGTTGCCTCGTCCCCTGGGGGAGAGATAGTTGCCTCGCCCCCTGGGGGAGAAATAGTTGCCCCACCCCTGGGGGAGAGATAGTTGCCTCTTCCCCCGCGGGGAGAGATAGTTGCCTCGTCCCCTGGGGGAGAGAGAGTTGCCTCGTCCCCTGGGGGAGAGACAGTTGTTCCCTCAACCCCCACTTCTCAGAATCAGGGTTAATGTCTAAATGGTCATCAGGTACAATTGTATTTTTGAATTAAGTTGCCTTATGTGCATATCAATTTCCGGTAATGTTGTAAGTTTGTTAGAAAACCTGTTTGCTGTCTTAATGGTAAGTGTTTAACATATATGTGTTTTTGATTGTAGATACTTAAAACCATTAAATGGAAAAATATTCATACAAAGATGATAAACCCCACTCAAATTTACAGGTTTGTACATGGTTTTTGAATTTTAATTTGAAAATTGAAGAAATGGTTTTCATTAAGATGCTTCATAACTCTTCTATGTAGATGGGAAAATATTAAAATGACAGCCTTTCATACAATTTACTATTCACCCAACTGGAAACTGGACAGAGTTACAAATGTAATGATTTCAAAACAGGTTATGATTTTATTGTACATGAATATAGATGCAGCTGTAAACAGTGGAACAAGTGGACGACGTCTCTAGCGTAGATCCAGATAAGTGTTTACTGTGGCCTGTCTGTGGCATTTATACACTAAAACATTTTGTGAACAGGTCTGGGGAGAACCAGCGGCAACATTTCCTTATCATACCGAACTCTTTAATTCAGTAATGGCTCCTCCTTCACTTTGATGTGGAAGGCTGCAGTCTTAGTGATAGGGGGGACAGGTAACCTATAAAGGTGTAAAAGTTTCTTTGACATAATTTACCTGTAATCTTCAAAGAGAAGTTGGGAGACGGAATTGAAGCAAGTCCTCTTAAAATTCATCTGATCTTTATAATTCCTGTCATACGCCTTAGTAACATACATATCACTACTTTGTCATCCTGATTTCTCACCTGTTTTCTGACTTAAACGGTGGGCAGATCATCTGTATTCTGGTCACAGTTAAGACAAAACTTCAATGTATGCATAGTTTTAACTAGTAAAACAAAAAACATTCAACTGGCCTTGGCAACGCTGGTCGGCTAACTCCCTTCTTTGTCTTGTTTAACACAGTTTTAATGGCTGAAAGTGTGATGTAATAATGTTCTCATTGTAGAAAAAGTTTGAAGTTGACACCTCAGTTTGTGGTTTGAGAAATAATTACTTAAAATTTAACATTTAAAAGGTAAAACACTTTAAAAACATACTGGTAAAGATTGAAAAAAAATTAGAAGAAGTTAACTTTATAAACAAACAGGTAAAAATTGGTTCAAACCACTTCAATTTTATGAATGTTTTTCAAACCACTTTATCATAAGGATATTAATTTGAACAGAAAAACAGGGGCCAGATATATATCCATGGATTAGTTGTTTCTGAAAATATTTTATAAGCTTGGAATTTAAGATCGATTCTACCTGCGAATCCATATACTTATATATTTTCTGAAAGATAATTGGTCAGTCTGATTGTTTACTTTTTGATCTAACGATCCCCTAGATCCAGGCGTTTACTTTTTGATCTAACGATCCCCTAGATCCAGGCGTTTACATTTTGATCTAACGATCCTCTAGATCCAGGCGGTTACATTTTGATCTGACGATCCCCTAGATCAAGGCTTTATTTGAATTGTTAAACCAAATAGAAATTTAAAGTGTGTGAGATCAACGATAGATGTATTTTAGGTCAAGTTTTTATTTCAATTTGGGATCATGCTGCCTCTAGTCTGTTCTGAGATAGGAACTACAATATATGAGCAGTGCGTATGAGTTTAGGTACCACATAAAACATTGAACGTACCTTTGAAACGAGAAATGCTCCACAAAAACATTGAACCTTGGAAATGGGCAATATTCTACGGAAACATAGAACCATGGAAACCAGAAACATTCTACACAAATCATTGTACCATGGAAACCAGAAACATTCTACACAAATCATTGTACCATGGAAACCAGAAACATTCTACACAAATCATTGTACCATAGAAACCAGAAATATTCTACACAAATCATAGAACCATGAAAACCAGAAACATTCTACACAAATCATTGTACCATGGAAACCAGAAACATGCTACACAAATCATTGTACCATGGAAACCAGAAATATTCTACACAAATCATTGTACCATCGAAACCAGGAACATTCTGCACAAATCATTGAACCATGGAAACCAGAAACATTCTACACAAATCATTGAACCATGGAAACCAGGAACATTCTACACAAATCATTGTACCATGGAAACCACAAACATTCTACACAAATCATTGTACCATAGAACCCAGAAACATTCTACACAAATCATTGTACCACGGAAACTAGAAACATTCTACACAAATCATTGTACCATGGAAACTAGAAACATTCTACACAAATCATTGTACCATGGAAACTAGAAACATTCTACACAAATCATTGTACCATGGAAACTAGAAACATTCTACACAAATCATTGTACCATGGAAACCAGGAGCATTCTACACAAATCATTGTACCATGGAAACTAGAAACATTCTACACAAATCATTGTACCATGGAAACTAGAAACATTCTACACAAATCATTGTACCATGGAAACCAGAAATATTCTACACAAATCATTGTACCATGGAAACCAGAAACATGCTACACAAATCATTGTACCATGGAAACCAGAAATATTCTACACAAATCATTGTACCATGGAAACCAGAAACATTCTTTTCAAATCATTTAACCATAGAAACCAGAAACATTCTACACAAATCATTGAACCATGAAAACCAGAAACATTCTACACAAATCATTGAACCATGGAAACCAGAAAAATTCTACACAAATCATTGTACCTACCATGGAAACCAGAAACATTCTACACAAATCAATGTACCATGGAAACCAGGAGCATTCTACACAAATCATTGTACCATGGAAACCAGAAACATGCTACACAAATCATTGTACCATGGAAACCAGAAACATGCTACACAAATCATTGTACCATGGAAACCAGAAACATGCTACACAAATCATTGTACCATGGAAACCAGAAATATTCTACACAAATCATTGTACCATAGAAACCAGAAATATTCTACACAAATCATTGTACCATAGAAACCAGAAATATTCTACACAAATCATTGTACCATCGAAACCAGGAACATTCTGCACAAATCATTGAACCATGGAAACCAGAAACATTCTACACAAATCAATGTACCATGGAAGCCAGAAACATTCTACACAAATCATTGTACCATATAAACCAGAAACATTCTACACAAATCATTGTACCACGGAAACTAGAAACATTCTACACAAATCATTGTACCATGGAAACTAGAAACATTCTACACAAATCATTGTACCATGGAAACTAGAAACATTCTACACAAATCATTGTACCATGGAAACTAGAAACATTCTACACAAATCATTGTACCATGGAAACTAGAAACATTCTACACAAATCATTGTACCATGGAAACCAGAAATATTCTACACAAATCAATGTACCATGGAAACCAGGAGCATTCTACACAAATCATTGTACCATGGAAACTAGAAACATTCTACACAAATCATTGTACCATGGAAACTAGAAACATTCTACACAAATCATTGTACCATGGAAACTAGAAACATTCTACACAAATCATTGTACCATGGAAACCACAAACATTCTACACAAATCATTGTACCATAGAACCCAGAAACATTCTACACAAATCATTGTACCATATAAACCAGAAACATTCTACACAAATCATTGTAGCATAGAAACCAGAAACATTCTACACAAATCATTGTTCCATAGAAACCAGAAATATTCTACACAAATCATTGTACCATCGAAACCAGGAACATTCTGCACAAATCATTGAACCATGGAAACCAGAAACATTCTACACAAATCATTGAACCATGGAAACCAGAAAAATTCTACACAAATCATTGTACCTACCATGGAAACCAGAAACATTCTACACAAATAATTGTACCATGGAAACCAGAAACATTCTACACAGATCATTGTACCATGGAAACCAGAAACATTCTTTTCAAATCATTTAACCATAGAAACCAGAAACATTCTACACAAATCATTGAACCATGGAAACCAGAAACATTCTACACAAATCATTGAACCATGGAAACCAGAAAAATTCTACACAAATCATTGTACCATGGAAACCACAAACATTCTACACAAATCATTGTACCATAGAAACCAGAAACATTCTACACAAATCATTGAACCATGAAAACCAGAAACATTCTACACAAATCATTGTAGCATAGAAACCAGAAACATTCTACACAAATCATTGTAGCATAGAAACCAGAAACATTCTACACAAATCATTGAACCATGAAAACCAGAAACATTCTACACAAATCATTGTAGCATAGAAACCAGAAACATTCTACACAAATCATTGTAGCATAGAAACCAGAAACATTCTACACAAATCATTGTTCCATAGAAACCAGAAATATTCTACACAAATCATTGTACCATCGAAACCAGGAACATTCTGCACAAATCATTGAACCATGGAAACCAGAAACATTCTACACAAATAATTGTACCATGGAAACCAGAAACATTCTACACAAATCATTGTTCCATAGAAACCAGAAATATTCTACACAAATCATTGTACCATCGAAACCAGGAACATTCTGCACAAATCATTGAACCATGGAAACCAGAAACATTCTACACAAATCATTGAACCATGGAAACCAGGAACATTCTACACAAATCATTGTACCATGGAAACCAGGAACATTCTCTATAAACAAACTACTAAACTACCACTAAAGGTTAAGTAATTTTTGCGGATTGTTAGGAGAGGCAGAGTGTACAGAAGGAAAAGTGTCCCAGAATCTCCATCACACTCTGGGTCTGCCTAATGAACATACATACATCATACACAGAGGAATTAACACTTTATAAAGATTGCCCCCCCCCCCCCCCCCCCCCCCAAAAAAAAAGTAGCTTTGTGTTACTGACCTTCGTTGTGCTTCAAGGTCATCTTGTCATTATACCGTCAATTGTTATAAAGGTTATGATAAACAAAGATCACAAGTTTTTAGAAATTTATTTAGTAAATAAATGAATTTATAATAAATAAACCTTTGAAAGCTGTGAAGTTTAAACTGAAACGAAGGTAAAGAAAGGATGTCTTAATAAGGTCTTTGATCAGAGTAACTTTGGATACATGCCAAGTTTTTAGTAAAACCATTTATGAACTCTGTTCACCTACTTGCTATCAAAAGCTAGGTTGGATGTAGGGAAGCAGACAGTCTAAAATTTATTCATTCGATTAAGTGCTCTGAGATTTTTTACCTAGAATAGTTTGGGGGCCTTGCTTAGTGTTGCGTTACCGAGTGTAGATTCATTTCCTTTTAAATTACACTGGCTAACATATGGTGCCACTGGGCCTGTACTTCTCTCTAAGTCTGTTGTTGTTGTTTAGTGTATCAGGTCCAATGTGTTTCCCTGTTGTTATTTATTTTACTGAAGTAGAGGGAGAAAAGGTTTGTCTTTCTGAGTAACTTGGGACAATTCATTTTGTGAAAATGGTTAAAAATGAAATTTCCTGATAATTTAGTGTAGAGTTAAGTGTAATCTTGTGTGTTCTGTTGAGGTAGTGTACCTAAAGATTCCTACGTAGATTTGTGGTCTTATGTCATCACCTTCACCGGGCTGTGTTTCCACCCTAATTCTCTCCTATGCCTGTTGGCACTAAAGACTCTGTACTCCATAAAACCTGAACTCTTTGATGTTGCTATGGTAAGAGATGACAGTCTCACTGAAGGCGAGCCTGAGGCACTTGCCAGGGACTTCCTGCCTTAGATGGTATCAAACAGACCTGGTAGTGGCTACATGTACTACATTATTTACCCTTTATGGATCAGAAGACACATGACCAGCCTAGGAAAAAATGTCCACTTACGAGCAGTGCCCTACACAGGAGTTCTTTGTGTAATGTGTAAGAAATCTTGGCATGTTACTGAAAGGCTTTTAATTTGTTCAAAATGTTTGAGAAGTTTTTAGACAAGTATTGTCACTTCCTTCTATCAGCAAATTTTGCATTTGTTGTATATATGGTGTTATGATTATATAGGTAGGGCTATTGTAGAAAGGGGATTTATCTACAGAGGTCTGTCCAACTTACCTCTGGTTTGACTTGTACATGCTCAACGCTTATGATTGCACCTGTTTATAAATAATTTCAAATAGAAATTATGAACATTTTCCCTCAGAGAGACATTTTTGATAGCCAAGTGTCTATTATTGCATGATATTTCTTATACTAAGATGTCCTCAATAGCAAGGTGTCAATTAAAGCAAGATGTCTATTATTACCAACCAGATTCCCATTATAGTCAGGTGTCCATTGTAGATAGGTATCCATAGTAACCAGGTGTTCATTAAAGCTAAGTGTCGTCTATAGCTAGGTATCTGTTATAACCAGGTGTCCGTTATAGCTAGGTACGAAATTTAGCCAGATGTCCATTAAAACCATTGCATAGCCAGGTCTCTTCATAGCGTCCATAGCCAGGTCTCTTAATGGCCTCCATAGCCAGGACTCTTAATGGCCCCCATAGCCAGGTCTCTTAATGGCATCCATAGTCAGGTCTCTTAATAGCACCCATAGCCAAGTCTCTTAATGGCACCCATAGCCAGGTCTCTTAATGGCGTCCATAGCCAGGTCTCTAAATGGCACCCATAGCCAGGTCTCTTAATGGTGTCCATAACCAGGTCTCTTAATGGCGTCCATAGCCAGGTCTCTTCATGGCCCCCATAGCCAGGTCTCTTAATGGCCCCCATAGCCAGGTCTCTTAATGGCCCCCAAAGCCAGGTCTCTTAATGGTGTCCATAGCCAAGTCTCTTAATGGCCCCCATAGCCAGGTCTCTTAATGGCATCCATAGTCAGGTCTCTTAATAGCACCCATAGCCAGGTCTCTTAATGGCACCCATAGCCAGGTCTCTAAATGGCGTCCATAGCCAGGTCTCTTAATGGCGTCCATAGCCAGGTCTCTGAATGGTGTCCATAGCCAAGTCTCTTAATGGCACCCATAGCCAGGTCTATTAATGGCCCCCATAGCCAGGTCTCTTAATGGCGTCCATAGCCAGGTTTCTGAATGGTGTCCATAGCCAAGTCTCTTAATGGCATCCATAGCCAGGTCTCTGAATTGGCATCAATAGCCAGATCTATTAATGGCATCAATAGTCAGGACTCTAAATAGTGTCCATAGTCAGGTCTCTAATGGCCCCCATAGCCAGGCCTCTTTATGAATGTGTCTTTTAACGCTAGTTTGTTATATAGATAATACAAACAAGTCAACATAAATAGAGAGAAACAAGTTTGATCCTACAAACAAGTTGATAAATTGGTAATACAAATTAGTCGATAAAAAGATTATTATTGTCCCAAGAAACTGAAGGTTAATGGTAAGTTGGCTGTAGACAATCCTCCTCCTTACCATCGTGATTATGCCTCGGTGAGCACACCTAAATTCTCCCGTCATTCGATGGTATGTACATAATCGAGTAGAGGACGGAGTCTTTCTACCATACTGATCTCTCATGCAGAAGTGCTTTCAAAGTTATTCTTAACCTTCTGATGTTAAGTAGGTGTTAAGATGTGTAGAAAATAAAACTTGAATGTTGGTGTAATGCATTTAGCTTTTTAAGAGGCAATCCAATACAAGTGAGTTTTTTGTTGGCTGTTGATTGAGATATTCCTTTGTATAAAGCAGTGTATTATCTTGCTAGGAAATGTGACACTGTGGCTCTGATGATAAACAATGGAACCTAGTGATATTACAGGAAGAGATTACAACTGATAAAATACAAATTACACATCATATCTGGAAAACAGAGCTGAAATTAGGGTTTACTCCTGAATATAAAACTATAATGCATACCTGTCTATAATGCACACTTGTATATACTGATCACCTGTCTATAACAACCACCTGTATTTAATGAACATTGTCTATGATACTTCAGGTGTTATTGAGCTCTTTTGATACAATGTTTTGTTTATAATGAATTCCTGTAGGTAGTCAATAAAAGTGTTATGAAGTGGTTGGGTGTTGTACAAGGAAACAGAGGTTCAGTGTCCCAAGCTCTCACTGTTTCCTGTGTTGTTTGTGTGTGTGTGAGCTATGGTGGATAGTACAACTACCAGACAACTGAAAGTGATTTTTGTCTGAGTTAGTGGTTTTCCTGTTGGATGCAGGGGATATTGAGGACTTTCTGTTTTTGTGGAGGTCTTTAGAGATATTGAGGACTTCCTGTTTTCATGGAAGTCTTTAGAGATATTGAGGACTTCCTGTTTTCCAGGAGGTCTTTAGAGATATTGAGGACTTCTTGTTTTCCTGTTGGATGCAGGGGATATTGAGGACTTCCTGTTTTTATGGAGGTCTTTCGAGATATTGAGGACTTCCTGTTTTTGTGGAGGTCTTTAGAGATATTGAGGACTTCCTGTTTTTGTGGAGGTCTTGAGAGATATTGAGGACTTCCTGTTTTTGTGGAGGTCTTAAGAGATATTGAGGACTTCCTGTTTTTGTGGAGGTCTTTAGAGATATTGAGGACTTCCTGTTTTTGTGGAGATCTTGAGAGATATTGAGGACTTCCTGTTTTTGTGGATGTCTAAAGAGATATTGAGGACTTCCTGTTTTTATGGAGGTCTTTCGAGATATTGAGGACTTCCTGTTTTTGTGGAGGTCATGAGAGATATTGAGGACTTCCTGTTTTTGTGGAGGTCATGAGAGATGCTTTAGGAAGGATGTGTAGAATTGTAGCTTCAGAGTTACAGCACTGGTTAACTGACCTGACAATGCAGTATAGGGACAGCTATCAAACGCTGGTTAACTGACCTGACAATGCGGTATAGGTACAGTTATCAAACGCTGGTTAACTGACCTGACAATGCGGTATAGGTACAGTTATCAAACGCTGGTTAACTGACCTGACAATGCAATATAGGTACAGCTATCAAACGCTGGTTAACTAACCTGACAATGCAGTATAGGTACAGCTATCAAACGCTGGTTAACTGACCCGACAATGCAGTATAGGTACAGCTATCAAACGCTGTTTAACTGACCTGACAATGCAGTATAGGTACATCTAGCAAACACTGGTTAACTGACCTGACAATGCAGTATTGGTACAGCTATCAAGCACTGGTTAACTGACCTGACAATGCAGTATAGGGACAGCTATCAAACGCTGGTTAACTGACCTGACAATGCAGTATAGGTACAGTTATCAAATGCTGGTTAACTGACCTGACAATGCAGTTTAGGTACAGCTATCAAACGCTGGTTAACTGACCTGGCAATGCAGTATAGGTACAGCTATCAAACGCTGGTTAACTGACCTGACAATGCGGTATAGGTACAGCTATCAAACGCTGTGTCTTATCAAATTCTTTTGGTTTCAGATGGAGTCCTATCACCTCGGGAAATATTTGGGCTTTGGCTTTTCTGTTTACTAATTACAGCAAAATTATGTCAAAACCTTAATGCACAAGATTGTATCTCTGAAGCCAAGAGTAGCATAATTTAAAAAAAACTAAACATTTATAGTATTGTTTTCTTTTTGAAACTTTTGCCTTGTGTCTGGTTTGAGAGAAAATACAATTTTTAGAGATGTTTATCAATGAACAGATACAATCTTACATATGTTTTAGGTGTTCCCTTCAGCTATTTATATTCTTCTGTCGGGGAGATTAAGTGTCAAATTCCATGGTGAGGTATTACCATAATGACAGAGGCCTAGGGCAAGGTCACACAGAATCCTAACAACACTGACAAAGGTCAAGGTCAGATTTGTTGACCTTACGTTGATTCTGGACTTTGTTTTAGACTCAGGTTTCATTTCATAATTATACTATTGAATTGAATCAAATAGGAATAGATAGGGGCAAATTGTAAAATGATAATTTGTTCAAAAATGGTGTGGCTTCAAAAGAGAAAGGGGGGGGGGGGGGTAAAATTGTTACAGACCGCACTATTACCTGTAAAAGAAATAAACAGCGATAATGGTTTTTTTTTAATTAAATGGTTTAAAAAATGCTAGTTGACTTAATAACCAAAACTACATTAGTTAAATTGCCAACTGTTCACAAGTTTAAATGACAGACTTCTTTGATTTGCATTATAATTTAAATAGAGTGCCAACGTAATTTCCATAATACCTTCATATTCAAGTATGTCATCTCGTCAATGGTATTCAGGTTATTACATGGGATAAGGTGAGGAGCAGAGTCCTGATGTAGCAGACTTAGAGTTAATATATTCAGGGCCACATGCTGAGCTTGTACCACGCAGAATAGTGTCAGCATTATTCATACATAGGAGGATTCTAGTCTGAGACTGCATCAGAGGGGGTTAATCAAGGCCAGATTTCTGTCCTTTGTTTTAGACTGCTTTCATTTCATAACTATTCTATTGCGTTGAATCCAATAGGAATTGGACAACTGGTAATGCTGCCTATATAATACAGGTCTTGTCTTTAGCAGGACACACCCTGTTTTAATATTAATTATGAACCTTTATACATATAGACATGTATATATCACAACAAAACACTGCAAAACTAATAGCACACACACTCTCTATTATATTTATATCACTTATACATCTATTTCATCAATGGCAAGGTCTTCAGTTTTAAAAATAGTTTTAAAAAATAAAACAATATTATGTTCACTTATTCAAAGTTTTGAACAAGATTTGTTTGTCTCCAAAGAGTTTATTATTAGCCCATAGTATATGACCCATCAGCCCTGTGATTGGTTGTAAGTTTCAATTGTTTCAATTGTGACGTCACGCCTAGGACAAGTACATGACGTCACAGGCTTACGCACTGGAGTCAAAATCGTGGCTTTTTACATTTCAAGGTTGCATGAAAACTGTCGTTTTACACGAATAAATGCCACAAATCTTGATTCAAGTCACAAATTTTTCATTTTAGCTTGCCAGAGGCAAAATAGAAAAATTCTTAGACTTGTTTCATAAACCTCATATGAAATGGAAACTCATGTAAGATCATATATATATGATTTCTGCTAGACCATTGAGTCGGGCTGATGAAGTTTATGAGACATCTCCAGTGGTAAATGTCAGCATGGAAGGAAATCACTTAGATTACAGATAACAATGATAGTGTACAGACCAATTCAATAACAGTACAACAGTCAAGATAAGTTTGATATGAACTTTTGATATCGACAGAAACATTAAACTTTGGACAACTGTGGTCTGATAGCCAGTCTATATATCCTATATGTGCTTGACCTGTATTGTGAGTATCTGTATACACATACACAACATTGGTTAACCCACTTCCTCATCTGCATCTGTAGCATTTCTATTTGACGCTATGTTTATTTTGTTCATGGTAATGTATATTAGAAATATAAGCTATCACCTTGCCACTTTTCTGCATGTACATGTCTATGTATGTATTTCACTGTTTTGCCTTCAAACTATTTTGTAGCTACAAATGTGCAAATAAAATTTTGAATTTGAATTTGAATTTCAAAATGTTAAATATAATTGGACAGAGACCTACGAACAAGAGTTTAACACACAGAGAAATGTGGTCTACAAGACAACACTGAAAACTGTGAAAGATTCAACTATTCAAATACATAGAAACTTCAAAGAGTAAAACATGGAGTGTCGGTGTATTTTTTTTCGTCCATAGTTTATGAATGATGTGCATTTGACCGGAGGGGATGCTCATGGTTCGGGGATGATGTCACAGAGCTGTTGACAGTGTCAGCTTCATGTGTCATGTATAAATACCTTAACTCAGTCACCCCTACAGAATTACACTGGACTTGCTCAGTCATTGATTTGGTAAGGTTCAAATGTGACTTTAGGGGTGAATGGGTTA
This sequence comes from Mizuhopecten yessoensis, assembly GCF_002113885.1. Taxonomy (NCBI): domain Eukaryota; kingdom Metazoa; phylum Mollusca; class Bivalvia; order Pectinida; family Pectinidae; genus Mizuhopecten; species Mizuhopecten yessoensis. The sequence continues at coordinate 79,924 of NW_018405635.1, forward strand.
AAGAATGGAGTAGAATAAGAGATATTACTGGGACAATTTAAGACATTTTGAAAATTTTGTTTGAATTGCACAAACTGAAATGTTCTGACTTTAGTTTTATATAACACACTGAACAACACATACTTACCTATTTACAGCCCATTTTGTTACTCTAGCTAGGATGATCATCTTCTAACCTGATTGAAAAGACAACTGAAAATTATAAGATAAGGAAACTAAAAGTTGTAGAGAAATTAAATTTGACAGGAACAAAGGAATGGAATGGAAATTGAAGATCAAGACAAGATGTAAAGTTAGATGATACCCATAATGTTTAAACTGGATACGACTCACTGACTGTTTAACCTGGATACGACTCACTGACTGTTTAACCTGGATACAACTCTCTGACTGTTTAACCTGGATACGACTCACTGACTGTTTAACCTGGATACGACTCACTGACTGTTTAACCTGGACACGACTCACTGACTGTTTAACCTGGACACGACTCGCAGACTGTTAACATGCTAAATGTTCCCTAGACAGTGAATGTACTTAACATTTAGGGTGTACTCTTCAACTGTTGTATGTATATATATACAATATAAGTAATTCCTGCCCTGCCAGGTAAATTAGGTTACCATGGTGACTTTCCACTAGACTGATTCCTGGCCTACTGTTTCAGGGACTCCGAATATCCATTTGCAACCCTTGGCCCTAATGCCTATAGTCATACGAGTCTAACATACCACCTTTATATGGCTACATAAATAATATAACCTAGTGCCATTTTTTCCCTCTAGTCTCCTCATTACATTGGGTCAACAACCTTCACGTTCTAAAGGGGGACACTTAGTTCTAGATGAAAAAATAACCAGATATATTGTTTAATATTTCGACAGCAAATCTTTTGTTGATAGAAGACATGATAGATTAGGTAATGAGATGTGTAGACAGTCATTGTCTGACAAGATAAACACTATACAGAAACAAAGAAAATAAATTGTCGGTAAATACAGGTGTTGGTAACTACAGGTGTCAGTAACTACAGTTGGCAGTAACTACAGTTGTCAGTAACTTAAAGGTGCCAGTAATTACAGTTTCTTCATGTATCAGTTACTAAAGGTGTCAATAATTACAGGCGTTGGTAACTAAAGGTGTCAGTAATTACAGGTGTTGGTAACAACTGTAACTTCAGAAGTCATTAAATATGAATGTCATTTTCTCAGGTGTCGGTAACTACAGGTGTCGGTAACTACAGGTGTCAGTAACTATGGAAACTACAAATTACTGCAGTTACTTCAGGTATCATTAAAAACAGATGTTAGTAACAATACGTGTGAGTTACTGCCACCGTAATTAACAACAGATGTTAGAAACAGTATGTGTGAGTTACTGACACCGTCATTAACAACAGAAGTTAGTAACAGTACATGTGAGTTACTGCCACCGTTATTAACAACAGATGTTAGTAACAATATGTGTGAGTTTCTGCCACCGTCATTAACAACAGTAGTCAGTAACAGTATGTGTGAGTTACTGTCACCGTCATTAACAACATTAAGTTCAGGGGTCATTAAATATGGGTGTCAGTAAGTTCAATTGTCAGTATGTACAGGTGTCATTATCTACAGGTGTCATCAAATAGGGTGTCAGTAAGTACAATTCTCAGTATGTACAGGTGTCATTATCTACAGGTGTCATCAAATAGGGTGTCAGTAAGTACAATTCTCAGTATGTACAGGTGTCATTATCTACAGGTGTCATCAAATAGGGTGTCAGTAAGTACAATTGTCATGTAAAATTAAGGTATCTTTAAATACAAGTGTCAGTATCTACAGGTGTCATTATCTACAGGTGTCATCAAATAGGGTGTCAGTAAGTACAATTGACATGAAAAATTAAGGTATCTTTAAATACCATTGTCAGTATCTACAGGTGTCATTATCTACAGGTGTCATCAAATAGGGTGTCAGTAAGTACAATTGTCAGTATGTACAGGTGTCATTATCTACAGGTGTCATCAAATAGGGTGTCAGTAAGTACAATTCTCAGTATGTACAGGTGTCAATATATACAGGTGTCATTAAATATGGGCGTCAGTAAGTACAATTGTCAGTATGTACAGGTGTCAATATCTACAGGGGTCATTAAATAGGGTGTCAGTAAGTACAATTCTCAGTATGTACAGGTGTCATTATCTACAGGTGTCATCAAATAGGGTGTCAGTAAGTACAATTCTCAGTATGTACAGGTGTCATTATCTACAGGTGTCATCAAATAGGGTGTCAGTAAGTACAATTCTCAGTATGTACAGGTGTCATTATCTACAGGTGTCATCAAATAGGGTGTCAGTAAGTACAATTGACATGAAAAATTAAGGTATCTTTAAATACCATTGTCAGTATCTACAGGTGTCATTATCTACAGGTGTCATCAAATAGGGTGTCAGTAAGTACAATTGACATGAAAAATTAAGGTATCTTTAAATACCATTGTCAGTATCTACAGGTGTCATTATCTACAGGTGTCATCAAATAGGGTGTCAGTAAGTACAATTGTCATGAAAAATTAAGGTATCTTTAAATACAATTGTCAGTATCTACAGGTGTCAGTATCTACAGATTATGATTTTAGGCTGATTTTATTTCATTTCTATGGTGACTATTTTACATACCAGGCTAGCCAATAAGGGTAGTTTGATAGTCTGAGACTAGTGAAATCTCAAGCTAGACTAGTGGTTATAGAAAAAGCTAGCTAGATTGACTCTTGTCAATATTTGATATTATCATGTTGAATAATATTTAGTTAGGGAAATTTGCACACAGACTACTAAAACCTGACAGACTAGTTGTTTTTAAAATTAATTTCTAGCCCTGAAATTATGAAGTATCTCTACGGAACAGGACACTACCACATAAAGTCGCTAATCTAACGTGTAACTATACCTGTCAGATAAAGTGTTATGTAACTATACCTGTCAGATAAAGTGTTATTTGCTAATCTAACGTGTAACTACACCTGTCAGATAAAGTGTTATGTGCTAATCTAACGTGTAGCTATACCTGTCAGATAAAGTGTTATGTAACTATACCTTTCAGATAAAGTGTTATGTAACTATACCTGTCAGATAAAGCGTTATTTGCTAATCTAACGTGTAACTACACCTGTCAGATAAAGAGTTATGTGCTAATCTAACGTGTAACTATACCTGTAAGATAAAGTGTTATGTGCTAATCTAACGTGTAACGATACCTGTCAGATAAAGTGTTATGTGCTAATCTAAAGTGTAGCTATACCTGTCAGATAAAGTGTTATGTAACTATACCTGTCTGATAAAGTGTTATGTGCTAATCTAACGTGTAGCTATACCTGTCAGATAAAGTGTTATGTAACTATACCTGTCAGATAAAGTGTTATGTGTTATGATCTAACGTGTAACTATACCTGTCAGATAAAGTGTTATGTAACTATACCTATCAGATAAAGTGTTATGTAACTATACCTGTCAGATAAAGAGTTATGTGTTATAATCTAACGTGTAACTATACCTGTCAGATAAAGTGTTATGTAAGTATACCTGTCAGATAAAGTGTTATGTAACTATACCTTTCAGATAAAGTGTTATGTAACTATACCTGTCAGATAAAGTGTTATCTAACTATACCTGTCAGATAAAGTGTTATGTGCTCATCTAACGTGTAGCTATACCTGTCAGATAAAGTGTTATGTAACTATACCTGTCAGATAAAGTGTTATGTAACTATACCTGTCAGATAAAGTGTTATGTGTTATAATCTAACGTGTAACTATACCTGTCAGATAAAGTGTTAGGACCATGCAACGATCTCTTCCTGCTAAGGATATTTGCTGTACACTGAGGGTGATTATTCAAAATAGTCAATGATTTGTAGCCACTATGGTTTTGTTTGATGAGACTTTCCAGGGTGTGTGTTGTGATGTCTGGTATGGGTTTAGAGATATTTAAAGGGGATATCGTTGCCTTGTAAACAAAGTTTAGTGCCTGTAGTCTGTTTATGAATAGCATTTTCAAGTTCAAAAATACTTTTATCTGGTCAGTTAGACCATTTCCTAATGCTAATACGTATGTAGGAGATGGAGGTGATATCTAGAAGGTCTGTTACATTTGTTGTAATGGTCAATCTTACAGGGTTTATTTCTCACAGTTTTCAGGTCTAGTGACAGTGCTGCAATAAGGATGCATTAATGAACTTATTTGTGAAGTTATGTTTCATTGAAATATTATAACCTTGAAAATGGCATTTACATTATACTGGTTTAAACCAGTGGAGTACTAGGTACCACCTGATAATTAGATAAGATAGAGGAATGCTGGCACTTCATACAGGTGGGTCACAAGTGGCTGACACACCTGAGCTTTGGGCACTTTAGTACCTGTCCAATCACCTGTAGTAACATGTTACAGTAAATGATGAGCTGAAACTGCCCAAAGTTCACCGACTGTCACTGGTACCTAGCATAGTCACATGTCCTGTTACCTATCGGTGGGCTGCTGTCGTAGTGAGACAGCCCAAAGTTCAAAGACTGCTCAACCTGTATCAACATGGCACGGAGCTTCTGTTGAGGGATTGACTGGCTAGGTGCCCTTGGCTCTGCGGCTTTGTCATACTGATAGCATCCATACCCTAGCTATAGGCCGTGTTTGTGTGTCGTACAGAGACAGGTAAATGGATAGGTGTATAGACCCAAAGTAAGGCTATTCTGATCATCTTGGCACAAACTTATTTACACCTGAGAGTTTTTATTGTTGGTGGATCCTGGTGCTGCGAGTGGAGGTGTGGAGTGACTGTGTGTAGATAGACTATCATATACCTGTACTTCACATCGTCATTAAACCTGAAACAAATCGGTGCATGCTGCAGGTCACAGGGTTCAACCAAGTTCTATCAGATACAGGTGAAACGTGTACCCTATATATCTTCACACAGATAGACAGCTACCCAGCTATCTATTTATAGATTTACCTGTACCTTACCTGCAGTGACACTAAGGTATCAGTACGAGATAAGGCCAGGTAGGGAGTTTTTCTCATCTCTTGGGAGGAAGGAATTAGCCGTATACTGCTGTGGCTATTTACTAGCACGGTGCCTGCTATCAGTGAACAGCACTGTTGACTTTTGAATGCTGTATGTATATACATACACATGTAATTAAAGGACCACTTTAGACATCATTATTACCATCATGGAGACATGCTGATGGAATACTTTCAGAACACTTATGAATGGTTAGCTACATTATGGACATAAATTAATAATAAATCATACGACAAGGGCTCTCAAAGTGGAGAAAGTTTGGATAGTTTTATGGCTATAGGAGCAATGTCAACTGTTCAGGTATCGCAGCCCATATAAAGCTGAAGACTTTTAAATACGGCATTTTTCTGCTAGAAGCACTGTCAGATTGTCTCGGTATTAACGCCTGTAGGAGTGAGAACATTTAAATAACAGGTATCCTGCAAGGCTGTGTCTTGGTGAGAGAAGAACTCCGTGTTTTACCTTTATCCCCACTGCCTGACATTCTTTGATTGGCATTCAGACCGGCGAGGAGGGAATATTAACACCAAGTGCCATTGTTGGCTAGGTGCTATACACCGACAAATTCTTTTAATGAGACAATCCTCTGTGGTAGGGCCGTTGACAAACTCTGTGTGCCAAAAGATTGGTCCTACTGCCGACATGCCAAAACTCACCTAGGCTGCCCTGCTGTGTCTCAGAGGAAAAAACTTTTTATAATCATCACTCAGGCGAGTCATTTTATACAAGACGGCCCAGTGACTGTGATTGGAGGAGAAATCTCTCAGAAACCTGAAGGCAACTGGTTTTCTAGGCTTCTAAAAATAATCCGGTGAATTGAACTCGTATTATTGACTGAAGTATGTACCATGTTAAGTGAAGCAAGCCAGCAGGCAAGCAGACAGTATAAAGATTGGCACCCTGCATACTTGTCGTCATATGGGACAATTTTTTATGTGGAACACCTTGTTTGCGGCTTTCTTGACTTCCATTGGTTGACGTAATCAGGTATCGGCAGGAATCAGGCTGTGTCATCGGGACAACAATACACACACACATCATCTCCCACTCTCACAGACTACCTCTACCTGAGCTGGTGCCACAGGCAACAACAGCGTAGCAGACGACAGTCACAACCTGAGATCCGCCTCATTTAATTGGAGAAAGTTGACAGATATTTCAAAGAGTATGGTGAGTGTTACTTTAACAAATAACACTTAAACAAGTTTTCTATTTTTTCAGTGAAAGTTTTTGAGTTATCAATACTTTTGTTCAAAACTTTTGTATGAGTTTTGTGTCGGTTGTTCTAAGAAGCTCATATGGTTCTACCTGAGTGGGTTTCCGGGCTGTAGCTGTAAGATTTAGTACATACAACAGCGATGAACCTACCTGTCTCCTATACATATATATTCACGACAGTACTTAGGTCTTCTGGTTCAATAGTTCATCATCTTTCGCTATTACTATTATCAAAGACATTTTCTGTTCTTTTGTCAGACAATGTGTTCGTGTCTGAAAGGAAGCAGAGATCCATTATGGTGACAAGTGCCAAAAACTTGCCCTAGCCCTATAGAAATGCTGGGTATGTGGGAATGCCTGGAGAGGGCTGAAGGTCTCATGATCTCTATCAATTCCCAGGGCTTCAGGTGCCCATGGCTCTTGTTTGTTTAGCTCTACCAATCAGCTCCAGGACGGATAAAAGGTCTTTTCCGCTAGAGTTATTGAAAGCTTTCCTACTTTGAGCCCCATTTTGGAGAGTTGTGTGGAGAGCTATGGCTGGCTTTATTGTAGATAATCCATATCCTGTATTTACAAAAAAAAAAGAGTTGGTGACAGTCTGGGAGTGAGGGTTTGTCATACCTGTAATAAATAGTGTTGGTTTCCAGAACTGGTGGTTTTGGCCCCTGGAGTCAGTTCCTGTCATAGAGAGAGGGTGACTCACATACAAAATTGGCAAATAAAGCCTCATATTGAGTCGACGTGACTTGATTGTCAAATCCATGCTATCAAGTTTTGGATTTCAATTTTTATGACTTTTCAATTTTGATTTAGCTTTATTGTAGTAAAAGGTGACAACTTTTTTCCTAATACTAGTATTACTTTATGAAGCAGCAGCTAAAACTCCTTTAATGCACCTCAGTCTGACGTGGTACAGTGGAGGTGTAGCAGACGACACCTTACAGAACGAGCTGGACTTTTTATGTATTTCTGACAAAAGTCCAGATGTTGGGTGGAATGGTGTGTGTCTGTTGGTGTGTAAGAATGTTAATGAAACCAGATTCTCATCAGTTTTCTGAAATTATACACCGGTCGGTGTATTTAAAATTAACAGATTTGGAAGGTGGAAATTGTTCACATTTTTAGCCAGAATTTACATAAATAATTTTGTTGTTCAAGGGTCCATCACGTTTATTTTGTACCATTATGTAAGTATAAATCTTCAGGTGAAGCAGAATTAGACTATTTTTAATGTGTCTAATTATTACAAACTCACTGAGGTATGAACAATTCTCAGTACTAAATAAGATCAGTTTCTAATTTGGTTCTAAGACTTACAGTTGTGGAGCATGCACACCCATGTAGGATTAATTAGCTTTTAATTATGTGCATTACTATTCAGGGGGAAAATTTAATTATATTTGCTCTTTTAACCAAAATTTGTCATAAAAGATTATTTTTGTATAGTGTGTTACAATCAAGATCCAGGATTTCCTTATGAAGTGAAAAATAAAAACAGTTATAAGTTCTGATAACTGTGTATTTAAGGTACTAACTGGGGAGTGTTAGTACCTGTGTGTTTTGGTACTAACTGTGGAGTGTTAGTACCTGTGTGTTTTGGTACTAACTGGGAAGTGTTAGTCCCTGTATGTTTTGGTACTAACTGGGGAGTGTTAGTACCTGGGTGTTTCGGTACTAACTGGGAAGTGTTAGTACCTGTGTGGTTTGGTACTAACTGGGGAGTGTTAGTACCTCTGTATTTTGGTACTAACTGGGGAGTGTTAGTTCCTGTGTATTTTGGTACTAACTGGGGAGTGTTAGTTCCTGTGTATTTTGGTACTAACTGGGGAGTGTTAGTACCTCTGTATTTTGGTACTAACTGGGGAGTGTTAGTACGTGTGTATTTAAGGTACTAACTGGGAAGTGTTAGTACCTGTGGGTTTTGGTACTAACTGGGGAGTGTTAGTACGTGTGTATTTAAGGTACTAACTGGGAAGTGTTAGTACCTGTGTGGTTTGGTACTAACTGGGGAGTGTTAGTACCTGTGTATTTAAGGTACCAACTGGGAAGTGTTAGTACCTGTGTGTTTTGGTACTAACTGGCGAGTGTTAGTACCTGTGTGTTTCGGTACTAACTTGGAAGTGTTAGTACCTGTGTGTTTTGGTACTAACTGGGAATTGTTAGTACCTGTGTGTTTTGGTACTAACTGTGGAGTGTTAGTACCTGTGTGTTTTGGTACTAACTGTGGAGTGTTAGTACCTGTGTGTTTTGGTACTAACTGTGGAGTGTTAGTACCTGTGTGTTTTGGTACTAACTGTGGAGTGTTAGTACCTGTGTGTTTTGGTACTAACTGGCGAGTGTTAGTACCTGTGTGTTTCGGTACTAACTGGGAAGTGTTAGTACCTGTGGGTTTTGGTACTAACTGGGGAGTGTTAGTACGTGTGTATTTAAGGTACTAACTGGGAAGTGTTAGTACCTGTGGGTTTTGGTACTAACTGGGGAGTGTTAGTACATGTGTGTTTTGGTACTAACTGGGGAGTGTTAGTACGTGTGTATTTAAGGTACTAACTGGGAAGTGTTAGTACCTGTGGGTTTTGGTACTAACTGGGGAGTGTTAGTACCTGTGTGTTTTGGTACTAACTGGGGAGTGTTAGTACCTGTGTTTTGTACTAACTGGGGAGTGTTAGTACCTGCAGTATGTTACCTTCATATGAATTTATTATCATTTGTTTTAACACAAAAGCTAATTTTATGGGTAAGAAATGTGGTGCATCTCACATACCAGAATATGTTGTGAGCATTGGGACGTCTTGTGAAGTTTAAATTACAACAGATTATAGAGAAATCCTGTTACGAGTTTTCAACTTTGAAACTAGAAAATCAGGGGTACTTTTTGTCATACCTTAGAGCTGTCTCAACAAAAGTCTCAGTCGCTATATTGAAGGTTTTGTCCAGGTAAACCATGTTTATGTGTGGTAGTGTCACAGCAATTCCATATAAGGGAATAGAAAGTACCTTGAAGTAGAAACTCTGACCTCGTATTGGAAGCCTGACCTTAAGGTAGAGCCTGTGACCCGATATTTATTGATTGACCTTGCAGTAGAAACTCTGACCTCGTATTAGTAGCCTGACCTTAAGGTAGAGCCTGTGACCCGATATTTATTGATTTACCTTGAAGTAGAAACTCTGACCTCGTATTGGTAGCCTGACCTTAAGGTAGAGCCTGGGACCCGATATTTATTGATTGACCTTGAATTAGAAACTCTGACCTCGTATTGGTAGCGTGACCTTAAGGTAGAGCCTGTGACCCGATATTTATTGATTGACCTTGAAGTAGAAACTCTGACCTTAAGGTAGAGCCTGTGACTCGATATTTATTGATTGACCTTGAAGTAGAATCGATGACCTTTAATTGTCTGATTGACTTTGAGGTAGAATCTATGACCTTATATGGGTTGATTGACCTTGGGATAGAAACTAATACCTTATTTCAGTTTTCTGGCCTCGCGGTAGAACCAGTGACCTTGGACTGACTGTCTGACCTTGGGCAACACATTGGAATGTACCTGGATACTTTTAATAATAGTTAATTTTCCTTATAAAGAGACTTTTAAGGGCTATCTATACGGTTGACAACTAGCATTGTTGGAGACATCAAGTGTGAGAACTTATATACACCTATCTGTCCGGTGAACATTTATACAGTAAGCTATTTGTCACAGGATATAGGGTATTTTGTTTAAAAAAATTGGAAATTCACACGATAGACTGAAAGAACCAAATTTTCAGTAATATTACTTAAGTGTATTTTGTTGATGGCAATATACCTGTGTATAATTTTGCTTTGTCATTTGTAAAGTGCTGATGCACCATCCACTTGCATGGTGTTCAGTGTTCCATCTGTACTGGAACAGGTTCAGGATGTAATGGAGTAAAGTTAAAAAAAAATGTCAAAAATTGATATTTTCTTGATAATCATCTTAATCCCAATTTAAAAAAAGTTTTAAACCCAGATCTTATGGTGCACCTCTACATGTTCGTGAAGGCTGAGGTATAAATGTTTATTGGTGATGAGAGGTGTACAGCGAGTCCCATTGAGGCAGGCCTGAGGGATAAATGTTCATTGGTGATGAGGTGTACAGCAGAGTCCCAGTGTGGCAGGCCTGAGGTATAAATGTTCATTGGTGATGCGGTGTACTCCCGCGAGTCCCAATGAGGCAGGCCTGAGGTATAAATGTTCATTGGTGATGAGGTGTACTGCAGCGAGTCCCATTGAGGCAGGCCTGAGGTATAAATGTTTATTGGTGATGAGGTGTACAGCGAGTCCCATTGAGGCAGGCCGGCCAAACTTTCTCCCTGAAAGTCAAGGGTCTTGACAAGCACTGAGAACTTTCTCAGGTATTCCAGCGTGTTGCTATTTGTCAGAAGGGATCCAATTACTTCTTGACAACAGAACCGTGGGCTGTATATCAATCTAAATTACCTTTATTGGGGAGAGAGAGATGGCTGGTCACACCATTCTGTTGGGCAGGTACACTATATCTCGTTTACCTGTGCATGACAGTGAATCCCAACCAGAACCCGGTATACAATTAATGCCCTCTTTGTCTGCGAGAGCTGGAAACCTCAAAGGGTGCCTTTGACGGTCTGAGCCAGCCGAATAAAATTGATCTAATGGAATAAATCATGTTAGATGACTTTGAGTGTATCATCGGTACACCCAGTCAGTCTAGTTTATAACCAGTGGCCCATTTTTATTGGGTACTGTAAAAATTTGACAGGGCCAGGCCATTAGTCTGGGAAAATGGCAGTTCCCATTCAACAGGTGGGAAGTTATAAAATCATATTTCAAATCCTCGCATTCAACGGTGGGATCAGCATAAAAGTTTGTCTCTGGTGGGACGGTAAGGCTGCAGTTGTCGTGTTGGACAATTACTAATGGGCATTTACATGTCTCTCTCCGGACAGTGGTCAGTGCATGGTCAGCTCAGAGTGACAATACTTAACGATGATAAATCAAAATTGTGACGGGTATTTGTCTAAGAATTCATTTCCTGAAAAAGATGGGATATCCCCTAAAACAAGGACATACAATGTCTCAGAGGTTATGTCAAGGTCAAAATCACATAGAATTGTAGATGTCTTTGTCCAAAGAAAAGTCTCAGACTAATACACAGGAAAGTCTGTTTAGGATCAGATTTCAATATTCATCAGACTACAGGAATTTCCTGTAGGTTTCAGACAGGTCTGTTCTAACAATGGACAAAACCTATTCTAGCACCTCTGGCTGCCAGAGATCTCCGAGTTAGATAAGTATTTAAAACCAACGCCTAGAATAATTGTGGGCTTTGTATTGGTGACAAAAAATAGAACTACGTTACCATCAGCCTCGCACAATACTGAGTGTAAACTGGCACCGTGAAATTCTAGTCGCCCAGATACAGCCCAACAGTCAGCTGCCTCTATGTACCTAGCTAACAGTCTTTGATATACAAGGCAGGATATCATTGGTCGACTTCATAATCACTAAAAATCCTGTGAGGTGTCCAATTCAAAATACAGTAGATTTAATTTCTTCCTCTTGATTTAGAACAGAATATACCTATATAGCCTGCAGTCTCGGAGGCAACAGTCTGTCCCACGAAATATTATTTCTTGGTTTGCAACAGCTATTAGTAATCTTAGATTTCAGAATTCATAGAATTATTCAAAAATTTAAGAAAATAAAGTTTATGAATTTGCCTACTTTTCCAGAGACAAACTGGTAAGCATAGAAAATTGAGTTTAGAATTTTGAAAATTGGGTGGATTTTCAGTCACACTGTCAAAACCATTGTAAAAAAAATAGCAAATTAAAATAATTTTCAGTGTTTTAGAAGTATAGCAACTGTTTCCTAGTTGTTAGTTTAACTGTTTAAAACAGTGCTTATTTCTTCAGCATTTACTTTGAATGGTTTATCATTGAGATTGTCTACCAAAGAAAGTTAAATAAGGATAGTTATTTGAGAATTTATTAAGAACGTCTGTCAAGTAAAGAAAGTTGAATAAGGATGTTAATAGAGAATTCATTAAGAATATTCTATAAATTACTCCAGATTTTTTGCCTGGAGCTATAACAATAATGTACCTGTGCCCTGCCTGTTCTAATGTTCAAAACAAGATTCTTTGTAACTACGCCTTTTTTCTGTCTGCCAGGTAAGGTACTAAATGTTATTGACAAAGTTTTGTATGCGTCACAGGCACATCTGACTAATCAGGTAGTTTTTCAAGTCTTGATGGATAAACAACCATCATTTGGTTGGCATACCAATAGAAATGTAACAGTTATTTCAGGACTTGGTGGGGGAACAGAGAGCTGTTTACAGGACTTGGTGGGGGAACAGAGAGCTGTTTACAGGACTTGGTGGGGGAACAGAGAGCTGTTTACAGGACTTGGTGGGGGAACAGAGAGCTGTTTACAGGACTTGGTGGGGGAACAGAGAGCTGTTTACAGGACTTGGTGGGGGAACAGAGAGCTGTTTACAGGACTTCGTGGGGGGAACAGAGAGCTGTTTACAGGACTTGGTTGGGGAACAGAGAGCTGTTTACAGGACTTGGTGGGGGAACAGAGAGCTGTTTACAGCCCAATGAACTGGGAATATGCGACGCTATATATAAGATCTGGTAGTGTTAATTCATCAGCAGTGTTGTAGAAATGGACTTTCTTTTGAATTCTGACAAGTAAAATGACAAATCACATCACTTAATGTTGAGGGAACTTGTAAAGCTTCATTAAGAATCTGAGGTTTGCCTCTAGTGGAACATCCTGTGTTTCAAGTCTACAGGTAAACCTGATAGATTAACGTATTCATTCTTCTTCCATTTTGTGTAAATTTACATGAAATTATTGATTCTATGTATTGGCATATTCAAGCAGTATATTTGATTTGCCTTGAAATCTGTTCCGGGCACCTATCGGAATACAAATGCTGCATTTGAAGTAATTGTCCATCACACCAGCTGTGGCCATGCAGAAGTCATGGAAACTTAATACCTTACATTTAAATAGATCGATGATCAAAAACAACAATGGGTGACAGTCCTCTCAGACCAGCAGGCGGAAGAATGATCAAATTCATGTCGGCAAGTCATGGATAATATTTCAAAAACTGTACCACGAAAGCTGCTACTTCTTTACCAGTTCTCATCAAAACTAATAAAAAATCAATGAGAAATTGATGCTTGTCATATAAATTGGTGGTTATGACCAGGATATGTTGGACATAAATCAAAAAGATTGTTTTATTTTGATACAATGAACTCATGAAATATTTCATATTTCATCTCTTTATCGTAAAAATTGTCGAGAACCTGAGGAATTAATTTTTATAAATACTGTAAAAGGCTAATTTTTATTTTTGTAACTCTGGTTTTTAAATCAAATTCTTCAGCTTTGATGGGATTTAATTGTTCTTTTTAAGACAGTAATATGTTAATTGCTCCTTTGTTTAAATTAATAAAATGTCTCAAAACTCATAATGAGTTTTTGATAAACTGTCTAATAAATTGTTTTTTATGAAACTAAACTACAGGAACTTGAACCAAAAAACCCACTCCCAGAGAAGTTTAAGAAATGTTGATTTTCATTTTTTGCCCCATTTGACATGGCATGGTGACGAGTATCTAGGTGCCCAGCTATAAATGTCATTCCTCAGGGGTTTGGAAGGCTCTCATAGATGTACCAAACTTTGTAGTACTTTTCTGATCTGTATTGCTAGACAACCAGACAGGTGAAACATGATAATTGGATTTTTGTATCTCTACAGGTGGAAATTGTTCACCTGTAATCTACCTGAAAAACGGAGCTAGGTTTTAGGGATATTGGGCAAGATGTGCCTGCACCTTTCAGTTGATAGGAACTGGTAGATAGGTTAGCTTATCATCTGTGTGGAATTCTTCTCCGACCTTATCATACAGGTGCAAAGGGGGAAAGTGTTGGCTGTGGGGGCCATTCCAAGGTCTCACGCCACGGATGGGGCTCACAGGTTCCCTTCCCAACCCACGCAACAGGCCGATCTCCCTAGTGAGGTTTTTACAGGATGTTTAGAAGTTCAACTAATTTTAAATACTTTAATAAAAAGGAGAGCATTCTTTGATATATTTATGTATTATAAATAAAAAGATGTACAGTAACTCCTGAAACTTGGATTCCTTAAATTAGGTTCTTTTTCTCAATAGCTGACATGTTTGTATGTGACTACGTTTTTGTCTCTTAAATTGAAGCAGTATATATATATAATGGTTTCTATGCAAAGTTTGGCCTGAATTTATTTAACACTTTAAGTATTGAATCTGATTGATGTCTCGATGCGTATATACGCAGTTATTAAAATTATATTCATAGGTGAATTCCAAATTTGACTTAATTACATGATCATTGTATTGTTTGGTTCCTGTATAAACCTGATGTTCCAGGAAGGTTTGAATCAAACCATAAAACATTGGAGATATGAGTAAACAGATACATTAACTTCTAAACCTTAGGATGATTTATCAAACAAATAAAATCTTCACCAAAAAAAAAGAAGATTATTTTCCATTGTGATTTGTTCTTTACAGTAGAGATCGTGTACGCTCCTTCAAGGCTGGTACAGCTATCTCTAGGGGCACCGACGCATCATAACCACTTTTCAGGCAAAATACATAAATTCTAGATTGACTTGAATTCAGTTAGTTCCCCATCTTGATTGAGTTGTCCGATCAGTCAGGTTGACAGGTAGCTGACACTGAGGTAATCAGGAATGCATGGCTCCCAGGGAAAAAAATCACCATATTTTAGCAGAATATTAGCACACCTGAGATTTGTGGAAGGTATTTTTCACTTTTGAGGACAGAAGAAGAAAAAACCCAGGTGTACTGTTCTATATACGTACGAAGTAAATCATTGATCTTTAGGCTGAAATTGTATCTGGTGCAATGACTTCTGTTTATTCTATATAAAACCATTTCTGTTATTAACAATTTCTATCATTTTGCAGTATAGGACTGTAAGTATTTCAACAAATGGGATAAAAAACCTGTTTTGCCAATAAATTCGTCAAAGTGATCATGATAAACAAGAACCAGAACTTCAGAATGAATTCACTCGACACAAAGACTAAGGTAAGGGTTCTGTAGGCGACATTCCCAGAGTGTTTGACATGCCTGAGTGGCGAGGTATTAGGAGACTTAATCAGTTACCATCCATCAGTCTGATTCTGTGTGAAGTTTTGGAGGATTTGTTGTTGAAAGTCATCGTTTGGTTGATCAGAGATGGATCAGTCTCTGACACTTGGACGTCGTCATTACTCGTCAATAAATCACAAATTCCTGATTTCTTTATCGATGTGCTGGACTCGGCGTTTGGTAATGATTCACTGTACCTACATTGTCTTTAACATCAGACCTGGTCTCCGTAAGGATAACTTCCAACACTTTTCAGTGGCATCTTCTGGTTAGCCCCCTTGTCCAAGTTTCCTGTCCTGCTACTGTGTCTAAGTTAGGTCATTTACGTTAGTTGTTATTTTATTAGGTCATTTACGTTAGTCGTTATTTTATCTGGGCCTTGAGTGACTCGCAGTGAACTGGACTGACACAATCCTTCTCTTGTTAGAACTCTTAGCTGTTGTTAGAACATAAAAAGTCCCCAATAAACAAATTCATCTTCAAATTTCAAAATATTCAGATAAAAATAATATTTGTTTGTTAAAGTTGATAAGAATCTGAGATTCAGCTGAGTCACCCTTTGACAGTTAATTCAAAAACCAATAAATACAGAAAATGAATATCTAATCTCGCCGTGCCGAGTGTGATTGATTAAGTAATGGAATTATGAAAAACAAATTGACAAGGTAATTAATTCAATTCATCTGCATATGCAAATAGCCTCTGTCAACTGATTTGGCAGTGTACCAGTGTTTCATATGCTTAAATTGATATAATTAGCTTTAGGTGAAAAAATCCATCCATATCCTTTGAGAAACGTTTTTTTGCATAGGAATTTTTTTTTATAGGAAAAGTGAGAGTTAAGATAAGTTTGAATTAATTAAGAATTCAGTTGATCATGTTCATTAGTTCTGTGATGATATCTGTAATACTGTGGCTGTAGAAAGGAGGAATGACAATTTGATTGTAAAAGAAATTTAGGGAAAATGTATTGCCATTTGGGATGATAAAATGATGTATATGAGAATTTTAAAGGTTGTGCTTTATTCCATTACCCTGCTGTCTGAAGTTTATAATTGTAGTCAATTAAGCAGTCAGTCACATATGGAGATTTTTTATTTCAGTTGGCATAGTCACAGTGTGCGAGTCTATTGGAACTGTAATTAGAAAGTAATGTTTGTGCCTGGTTTTCAGGCTTTTCACCTGGCTCACAGAGCAGTTAATGTGCTCAGTCAGGTGTTCCTTCAATACAGGTATACAAATACCTGTGAAAATTCTACCTGTACCTGGCTTGCACCTGACATTCATAGTAGTACTTAATACGATGTGCCTGCCAAATGGAATGAAGTTGTCGGAATCACCGAGATAACTGATTCCAAGGAACCCTCGGGCAAAATAAACAACTAAAGAGTTCTGGTGACATATCCCTGCCACTGACGCCGCGGCCAGGTAGGGGACTGTGTCGGTCAGAAGTCACAGGTAACTGATGGAATCTTGGTCCCTGGTTCTATCAGCGCTGTCGGCAGTGGACTGGCAGACACCATGTTTTATCCCGCTCCCGTCAAGTGTTACACTCCATCCCTCCCTTTGGAGTGTGATTAATATCCCTTATCTGCAATTTTCGTGTCCCACCTATACAAATCCTGGCTCACAAAGACTAGAGTTCACAGGATACTTCAAAGAACTAATTCTGTCAAAACTTGTTTTCCAATTTTATGTGTATTCCTAAGGGGATTCGGTTCTCTCACAGGAGAAGAAAGAGCACCGAAGGTAAAGGAACTTCAAGCTCGAGTTAGTCTAGATTTGTAGTATACACATAATTACATTCATTTTCACAGTCAGGATCAAAATTGAGATAAAAATTGGGATAAAATTCATGAAATCTCCAAGAAAAAAGAAAAAAGTTTTTGTACAATTGTCTCTGCAAATGTCCCTTTCAGTGCCTCAAAGGTAAAAAAAACGAAACGTTGGCATGTATCGGAGCTTGTCTGTTAAAACAGTTGCCACCGCTGGTCTGGACAGGAATGCCAGCACAAAGACCAACCGGAGACTTTCAATATGATATTACAGGCTTTTAAAAGTTGATACGAGTATATTAAATTCTTTGTCAGGCTATACAGAGTGAAGATATAACAAAGAGATCTTTGAAATGAAATAATTTGTCTTATGTGAGTGTAACTTGGCTGCACCTGCTGCAGACAACTGAGGAACTGGAGCATGTGAACTCTATATATAGGCTGCTGTACTAATACTGTAATGCTATGCTTTCTGCTGCATTCAAAGATATGCAAATTAATTCGGAGACATAGCAAATAAACTTAAAAAATCACTGCAAATCTGCTTGTCTGAGAAATATTTGAATTATTCAAATGTCATGGAAAGATTTGAAGACATGTTTATTTCAGACTTTTCGGTTGTAAGTGAAGTAAATTTCCAAGCAACAGTGAATTATTTGGGAATTCAGTTGTTAGCTGTAATATGGTATGAATTCTCAGGTAACTGTGAAACAGGCGAGTCTTCAAGGATAACAAAACTCTAAAAAACTGGATTGTCAGATTTATAAGGTTACGTAGGGTTCTAGCTGTTTTAGCTGCCAGCCAACATACTGGCTTGCTGATAAGACCGGGACCTGGCTGTGCATTTTGAATTATTACCATAAAAGTAGTTCACACACAAACTTGGGCGAGTGCCGTGTTGTCTGCCCTCTGGTGGTGAGACAGAACGTTGGAAGAAAAATTGTTGTGACTGTTTGAAGGTAGAGATTGGATGACCTCTCTGTCAACTCCATCAATTACATGGCCAGTGTGGGGATACAAAGCCACGATTGAGCTCCACAGAATGTTGCCACAATGCCGTTAGTGTAGGGTCCAGTCTGGCCAACATTGGCTTAGCTACATTGTACCTGTCTAAAATCTACCTGGCCCAATCTTCTCACCATTTCTATCAAATTGACACGTTGATCTAGGTACCTGTCCTCCATGTCTCCTGTTCAATTAGGCCAAAACATTTTACAGATTTCTAAAATACTTAATTCCGAATTCGGAGACAAATGTGTTTATGTCATTACATAGAAATGTATAGTAATTCTCGATCATTACATCTTGCAAATTGACTATCAAGAAATTTGCTATTGGAAAATAATACGTGCTAAATAGAAAAAAAGTATATCCATATGATTGTTTCATTTTCGTAAGAATTTACCTTTATATTAAAAGTCTGTACATTCATGAGAAAGAGGACATGAAATTAAAACAATAAATTTCCTCTAGAGAATTGATTTAATAGTTGATTGTACAAGAAATTCCAGGTGTTTGTCCACAGGCTATCACAGGTAACCAAATGTACCGGTAGAAACCCTCTGTCAGTAATTAATATGTACCGCTATATAACTCAATTATTGGGCCATATTGATAAAACGCAGATCTTTGAGATCTGTAAGCTGTTCAGAAATGGCCCAGTCGAACAGCTGTGATTGTCAACCAAGCATATTGACACGTCGTCACAGTCTCCTCTCTGTGGTCTCGGGACATTTTCATGGACGTGTCACGTTTTTATGGTCCAGTTCTTCCTCGTTATCACAAACAAATTAAAGATTAACAGTTATATGTGAGGTTATTGGATGAGCATTGTGATAAAAGAAAAACAACGTTTAAAACGGATCTGGAAAAAAAACCAGGACCTAATAAAAATCTGAAGCCGACTTTTAATATTATTGATTATGGTGACATTTTTTTACATTTCTAATTAACGAAATTTCCTTACAAAGTGTCAGTGTGGTTGATACTGAGATTTAACCGACCACCAATAGCCTAATCCATTTATCAGTGATTTGGTACGCAGGTAGTCTTCTCCGACCAGATAACCAGATAAAAGCTGTTCAGAATCTGTTTTGACATATTTCATGTGATGTTTGGTCGGGGAGTACTTGACAGGCGATGTGCCTGGGTTTTGACCTGTTTTAGAGGGTGGCAGTATTCTTAGTATTGATATTAGTATTTGATAATTCAGTGATTCGACTACACAGTACCAGTAGGTAAATCCCATGTTGTTTGAGTCCGTGCCAATTCTCACTGGACTTGTGACTTTGCCCGTTTTGAGTAAGATACCTGCATGCTTATCACACGGCCAGTAGATACAGATAGTATATCAGCCTGACTGGTTATCGGGATAGAGGGATGACATTTTTATCCTCTGATAATGTTCTCCCCGGTCTCAACCTGATTCCTCTCCGTCAAACTCCAAAGTCATTTGATGGTCATGTGACATTTGGAGCCGGGGACTAGAGGAGTGATGGGCCCGCCGTCAGTGCTGCTGTGTCCTGGTATTTCGTCGTCGTCGTCGGTGCCTGCTGCCCTGCGTTTGTTGTCCCGATTTCCTTCCTCTACTTACAACATGATCCTGCCAATGGTAATTGTAAAACTTGTGTCACTAGGGGTGTAGTGTAGTGTGTGACAAGTGTGGCCTTACTCTCAGGTTTTCACCAAGTTGCTGATGAAGAGTAAAGCGATCAGTAGTGGGCCAAGCATGTCTCTTAATCAGGTACCCACATTACTTGTATCAACCTCTCGATCAGTGATTGATTTGTAAATTATGTAGGAGTAACTGCTTCATTGTATTGAGAGTTCCTCATGTTTTACTTTATGATTGTTCACTGTTGGAATTTTAAATGTACTTGTTGAGTATATAAATCAATGCTCTTATAGCCAGTGTCGAACTCCTGTTAGTTTGTAATCTGTTATACCTGGTAATTTATATATAATAGTTATAAGATGTCTTTGAGTGGGGTCGGAGGAGCTGCTGGTATTTTTTAAACATCTAAGTACATGTACTTCAAATTTATGATTTTTTTCTTTTTTTTCTGATTTATTCATGATGCGATTCCTTTTCCTTAGGTAGTAACGAGATATATTTAGAGTCAGTTTTATTTCAACTCTTTCAGACATTGACAACATGGTTAGATATCACATATAATTCAGAATTTACTATTTTGATTTAGAGATATTTTTTATATCGTTATTTTTTTGTTACCTAAACCATGTTAGTTTTTTAGGGGTCGAGTCTTTGTCTTATAAGTCAAAAGTGTTCAGTGTGTTACGTTAGGACAATGGGAGTTTTTGTCTTAATTACAAAAACGGTATTTGGTAAACATGGGGATGTGTCATACTCTATCAATTAGACTTGGTGATAATGATTTGTGGGTGTACAAGTAGATTTCCTAGTGTGGTAGTTTTGTCATGATAACAATGAGATGACTTGGCGCTGGCTGTATATGTAAAGGAAGTGCTTACCTGTCTGACAGGTAAAAACACAGGTAAAAGTCTGCCTGGGGCTACCTGTACATAGTTCAATGGACGTGTAACAGAGGACATCCACATCACAAAACTCTGCTTATCTCAGAGTCACCATTGTCCCGAGGAACTGGTCCCACTGGAGAAGCAGTTTGATTGGTTTTTATGGGAGATACGGGTCATTTCAGGCTAAGATTCACTCAACTGTTAAAACATAGAACCAAATAAAAGATAATGATAGACATTTTCTGTCAATAAGGGCACTGCCTCGTTAAGAATTTATACCTCAAAGATTATTGTGGGCCTGTAGATCCACACTAATGTAATTCAACAGCCGCCTTTTATGCAGGAACTTCCTCAAACATGTTGCTGAATTATTTAGCCAGGAGGGTAAGAATTACAATTTGGTCATGCATGCATGAGGTAGTCATAGAAACTGATTGTCTTGTTTCATGAATTTTATTAGTAGTCGCATACATGTACCAATATGTGTTTCCTGTTTAATGATATTGTAAAACTTTGAAAAGTATTTTTATTATTAAAGAAGTATTTGTCAACTTTTTATAGACTTTCACTTTCAAAATGTGGCTTTATTTCTGGGATAACATTGGAACCTGCCTGTGTAATGGAATTTCATGACAAGGAAGGAAATATTCAAATGAAAATCACATTTTATCATAATTCAGAATGATTTATGACTTGAAGGTGGGTTTTTTGAAGTCGATACATTTCATTCACAGAGTAATTTGTAATATGTAAAATTGCCGTTAATGTGACTTTCAAGGGGAGATTTGAATATGTTAAGTTGAATATTTGATCGATTGTTATGATAAAAAGCTATAGAGTTAAGACAGATGAACACATGGAGTGTGAAAAATATTAATGAATCAGGGATTTACCATTGCGTAAATATTCTGCTGTTACGTTCCAGTCACGAGTATTGCGTTCCAGCCATTAGTATTACGTTGTGTAAATGATTTTTGAATTGTTCAGAAGCCCTATATATTACATCATAAATCTGGTTTTATATATCTGAGCCCTGTATTGTAAAAATTATATTTTCTGAATTACATTGTAAATATATATTCTGGTATTACCTTTCAGCCATGGGTGTTACGTTGTAGTGTTCTGTGAATTGTTCAGAAGCCCTATACATTACATTGTAAATCTGGTATTACGTCGGAGCCCTGTATTGTAAATGGTCTGGTATATATTCCAACCCTGAATTACATTGTAAATTTCCATCTTTGTGCTACATTATAATTATTCTTTGACTATTTAACCCAACATTACATTGTAAACTATTCTGGTATTATGTTCCAGTCTTACATTACATTGTAAATGTTGTATTAAAACTCTGCATTTAATTGTTACTATGCTGTATGTTCAGCAGAGAAGATCGTTGCTTCTGGCTGTGTTGTAACATATAAAAAGGTTGATAACAAATTATTTTAAAAAACACATTTAAAATAAAACCCTTTTTACTGTACTATTCAGCGGTTAAAGTACATGTAAGTTACACTGGTGTGTCTGGTTTTGTGAGAAGTTGGAACATATACATTTCATTTAAAAAAGTTGGAAGTATTTTACTGCTCATAAAATGCAATTTTCCTGTTTGTGTGTAAATTAGTCATTAGAGCAGTTGAGCCGAGTTTTTCCTACTGGTCCGTCACAGTAGATTTGTAAGTGGACAATGATCGGCCAATTTACTACAGTGTAAAGACTAACACATGTTATTGTGCCATTATCTGTGGAGTCGGATGTGTTTCATATTTTCCATTTTCCAAAACCAGTATAATAATGATAGAGCCAGTCTGTGGCCGTCCTTTGTCATGGTACAGGCCTGACATTTCAACAGCTGGTGCCAAATTGATGCTACATATTATTGGTTGTATCAGTAGGCTGCTGCCAGCACTGACGGAGGAGACCAGCATCATTTTGAGAATTATTCAATTGGTGACAATTAGTGGAAGGAAGTCACATGTTGCACTGTTTGAATGCTGGTCGTCAAATAACTCTCAATAATGTCACAGCCGCAACTTGTCTGCCCGCAGTTCCAGCCCACAGTTTAAGCCCACAGCATTTTTGTTTAGTCGGGCTGTGCAAAGTTTGTGATGATACAGCCGAATACAGACATTTACAACTCTGACTTATATATCTCCCCACTCTCTAAATTGTGATAAAAAACTTACAAATATCTCCTCTTTCTATGAATTGTGATAAAAAAAAATTACAATATCTCCCCTTTCTCTAAATTGTGAAAAAACACTTACAATCACAACTGTTGTATAAAACAATAGATGCCTTATTTTTAAAGTCCGTGATCATGATGACTTGCCCAGTAGTTTTTGTCTGATACAGCCCACTGTGAGATCTTTGTAGGGATGTCTTTGTATTTTCGGTATATAACAATGTTACTTGTCAGAGAGAAAACCCCCACTTTTCCACCAACTACAGATGTCTTAGATTGAGTGAGACAGAAGATAGGAGTGTAACTGGAGACTTGGTCTGTTGCATGTCTCAGCCTAATCAGTTCTAAGCTATTGTGGTTCTATTACCTACACGTAGTGCCATGTGCTGATAGAAATGGCTATTATGAAGCAGGGCTCAGAAGACATTTTGAATAGGATTATTTTCAGAAATCAGATAGCTTCTATCTATGTACACCAAATTTAGATAATGAAAGGTGTTTGAATTTGAATTAAGAGATTTAAAATTACTTTACCGACGATGTCAATGTCTATAAATATGTAAATAACCTTACGACTCTTAAACAAGTTACACTGATTTTGAGGTAATTTTATGGGATAACTTCCCTAGAAAAAAATCATCTACTGATGTTGTCAATTGACATTTAAAAGAATTAGAGGCGCCAGTTGAAAGTGGTTTTCATTGTGACAGATAGCCGTGGATGTTGTGGGGATGAGACCATAACAGGCCCGTATATTTGCCAGGATATGAGTAATGTTACACTCCACTTAAGGTCCGCGTCTTCTGTGAACCTGGACTTGTTAAGAATTTGTAGGGGAGTGGATACCACAACATGGAGACATCTGTCAACAGAGGCCATATTGTTTATTGTTGACGTTTCTCTCTCCATAAAGGACAGTCTATAGTGAACCATCTATAGTGAACACTATTTAGGACACTGTCTATTGAGACTATTGTTTACTATTTATAGTGAACACTGTCTATAAAGGACACTCTATATTGAACACTGTCTATAGTGAACACTATTTAGGACACTGTCTATTGAGACTATTGATTACTATCTATAGTGAACACTGTCTATAAAGGACACTCTATATTGAACACTTTCTTTAGTGAATACTGTCTAAAGTGAACAGTCTATAGTGAACACTGTATGAAGTGGAAACTGTCTATAGTAAATATCGTTTAAAGTGAATACTTTCTAAAGTAAACATTGTCTGTAGTAAATATTGTTTAAAGTAAACACTGCCTATTTTGACCAGTGTATAGTGAACACTGTATTTAGTGGATAGTGTCTACAGTGAACACTGTCTATAATAACAAACTATCTAAAGTTTACACTGTATAAATGGAATAGTGAACACTGTCTTTAGTAGACACTGTATATAGTGAACACTGTCCATATAGTAAATACTATTTATAAAGGACACTGTAGTTAGTGAACACTGTCTTTAGTGAACACAAAGGACAATATAGCAAACGCTGTTTATAAAGGACACTTTATAACATGAACTGTGTATTTATGACATTGTCTACAGAGGTCATTGTTACTTATGTCCTACATAAATGGTAATATATAATATTCAATTGTTATTTTGGTTCTTTCATAATAATTTTCCTGGATTTTTTGTCCCTTGTGTTCAATTTAAATCGAGCGGTTCAACTGTAAACTAGTGTGTCCAGTGAAATATTCCATGTAC
Organism: Mizuhopecten yessoensis; assembly: GCF_002113885.1. Lineage (NCBI taxonomy): Eukaryota > Metazoa > Mollusca > Bivalvia > Pectinida > Pectinidae > Mizuhopecten > Mizuhopecten yessoensis. Next base: position 104,562 of record NW_018405635.1, read on the forward strand.
AGCAATTGTGTAGGAATCATTTCCAGGACTTGTTTTGTAGGTAAAATGACTGTTTTCGGGAAATTCAAAATTTTTCTCAGTTGTTTTTAGTGAAAGTCTGAAGAAGTCTAAGATTCAGCCATGCAGCCTGTCTCAACAGTTGTCAAGCTCTTTCCCTCATTCCAGCTCCCTTTACACTTGATAGGTTCCCGTTACATTTGACATCCTACCCCCTTAATACTTGATAGGTTCCCGTTACATCTGACATCCCAGCTCCCTTTACACTTGATAGGTTCCCGTTACATTTGACATCCTACCCCTTAATACTTGATAGGTTCCCGTTACATCTGACATCCTACCCCCTTAATACTTGATAGGTTCCCGTTACATCTGACATCCTACCCCCTTAATACTTGATAGGTTCCCGTTACATCTGACATCCTACCCCCTTAATACTTGATAGGTTCCCGTTACATCTGACATCCTACCCCCTTAATACTTGATAGGTTCCCGTTACATCTGACATCCTACCCCCTTAATACTTGATAGGTTCCCGTTACATCTGACATCCTACCCCCTTAATACTTGATAGGTTCCCGTTACATCTGACATCCTACCCCCTTAATACTTGATAGGTTCCCGTTACATCTGACATCCTACCCCCTTAATACTTGATAGGTTCCCGTTACATCTGACATCCTACCCCCTTAATACTTGATAGGTTCCCGTTACATCTGACATCCTACCCCCTTAATACTTGATAGGTTCCCGTTACATCTGACATCCTACCCCCTTAATACTTGATAGGTTCCCGTTACATCTGACATCCTACCCCCTTAATACTTGATAGGTTCCCGTTACATCTGACATCCTACCCCCTTAATACTTGATAGGTTCCCGTTACATTTGACATCCTACCCCCTTAATACTTTCAATATGAGTTATTTTACTGTCTATTACTAGTGTTATATTCATTGTAACTTCTCCCAAAACCACCATGACAATGACAATTGTTTTATTCTCATAAACAATACAGTGTAGAGAAAACATATATACAAATGTGTGGCAATAATTATACATGGTGGAACAGGATGGACATTAGTATTGTAAATTAATCATGTCATTAATATTGGTAATAAATTTAGCCAATGATGTCAATTCATGTTGTGTTACATAATTGAATAATGTATGATATTTAAATGTGTTTGGTCTTTCATAATAATATCTGGATATATGTTTTCGCCTACTATTGAGAATTGGTTGATGTGTACATGTAAACAGATAATGAAATTCGTCGCCAATTTCTCTTAAATAACATAAACTACATAATCTATTTTCACGTGGTATATTGAACCACCTACCACTTTCAATTGGTAACTTAGTATTACATGTTCTAGTAAGTACTTTTCTAAACAAAGTTCGTACTTATATATATCCTATAATTGGTTCCTTTCGGAGAAGTATATATTTCATTTCTCCAGTTTGATATAAATTTTCCTTTTAGTTTATAAAATATGGTACTTTTTTATGTATACTTTGAAACTCTTGACTATTAAATATATGTATCAGACTGCATTCTTCAAAAATACTTTTCACATATTTTAGCCATGTTGATTCATAATTTGATAAAACCACCCTAGTTTCCTCACTCCCACTCATCTGATAAACTTGCTAGGAGTTGGTAAACATATTTGGTGGTTAACATCCTACATATGATTTCATTGGTCAGTCTTTTATGATGTCACGTACAAATGCTTTGTGTTGGCATATTACGTTGTGGCATCATATTGATGTCAATTGCTTTCCTGATTGAAAAAACAGGAATAAGAGAATAAGAGAAACATACAAACATGTCTAGCTTTTATTTTGCAAATGTTTTAGAAAAGATATATGAATGTTATGGTAGGGAAATCGTAGGGAAAAGTCCCTAAGTCAATATAGCTAGTTGTTACGTTTATTTAACCCATATTAGTTAATTTTGAAAAGACAGTCGGTAAACCCAAGTTTACTAAATTGAGTAAGATAAACACGTTAAAACCCATGTGTATACCCTGTGAGTAATGTCTTGTTCTCTTTTGTATATTCCAGGCCACCTCCAGCGAGCTCCAGAACAAATCTGAGGGAAAGCAAATATGGCCGACGACCGAGATGATGAAGGAGGATGTACACCAGAATCGAATATAAAGACACGAGGACGCGTGCGAATCTGTAAATCCTGCAAGTTCACCTGTACAGACTCCAAGGAATTCCTGAATCATCAAGTGTATGCACATTCACAGGACGGTGACCCAGACCTGTTGGCCTCTCTTGGGAGTCGACGTAAAAGTCAAAGTTCTATGAACAATCATCATACAAAAAAAACATTGACTCGATCAAGTTCATCTTCTGATACAGTAGTATCACCATCAGAAAAACTTTTAACTCACAGAGGTGAAAGGTTTCCACATTCATCACTAGAAGTCACATCACCGTTAGAGAAAACGTCAAACCCTGATGGTGAACATTTCAAAGAAAAGTTGGACAATTTTATAAGTAACGATATAGAAACCTCTGACTCTATGTCGGATATACAAGAGGTTGGATTGGACAGAAATACAGCCAATGAAAAAACAGTAGACGCTGAATATACCAGTGACCTTGAGATGGATATGGACATGGATGATAAGGTCACTGAACAGACGTACATCCTGAACCCTGAGGGGGATGACCAAGACGAAGAGGGGCGTCTGATAATTGCCGAAGACGAGCCAAAACATTCCAATCATGTAGTCACACAACCCACGCGAAGTGGTAATATACAAAATCGTACGTATGTGTGCAATCTCTGTGAATTCAGCTCGACTAGTGCCAAGATTTTCCTGCATCACCAAAAGGACAGTCATAGCCTTGACATTACTATCTATGAATGTGACATTTGTGAATACGCTACAAAATATAAACAGAAGCTTCCTCGTCACAGAAAGTTACACTTTACAGGGAAGGAAAATGGCGGAATGATGAGCGGCTCGGACCTCGACAGCAGCTTCGGGGAAAAGAGCTTCCACACCGAGGATCGTGACATGGAAATTAGGGAACACATGTTAGGAGAGGAAGAGGAGGAGGAGGAGGTGTACGATGAGGAGGAAGAGGAAGAAGAAACAGTTGTCCCTGTTGCTCCTGATAATAACATCTGTGAAATTGTACAAGGTGAAAAGAAAAAGCGTAAAACTAGACAAGAAGTTGACCCTGCCAAATACTTTGAAGTTTTGGATGAAACGGGAGTCAAATATGCCTGTTCCAAATGTGGCAATGTCTACAAGTGGCGTAAATCTCTCAACAAGCATTGGAAGGAGAAGCACTTTGGGGATCTTCCCGATACCGGTCGACCACCGACTGGTCTTGTCAAGCTCAACACTATTAGTCACGTCAAATACAGGGTCCCCAGCTCTTATGAAAACAACGGGCGAATGTCTGTCTCCCCATCTGTGGGCAGCCATAAGGGCGGGCGCTCTAACACGGCTACCCCCCAGAGTCTACACGGATACCCTATACACTCAGAACCTCGGGAGGATATGCCAATGCCTTCAGCCTCCTCTGTGGTCATGCCAAAGTTCATTGGTCCTTTCATCACAAACACTACTTCATACCCTGCCAATAAGGGGCCCGGTCATGCTATAATGGAAGCACTTCAGGGGGACAAAGTCCGTCGTTCTCCACAAACAGGTGGTCAAGATGAAAACAGAGCATCCTCTGGGCCACGCCAGAGGGAGCAGCCTTTGGACTTCTCTGTCAAGAAGGAGCTTGACGTCAACAGAAATATTAGCCATTCAGTGGAATCGTACACCAAAATCAAATCAGAGCCACAGTGGAATGAGTATATGGAAGAAAATGGAAATGATTCCAACATGCCAAACAAGATGCGTTTGCCTTTAGCAATTCAAAAGCAGGAGAGTGTGCCCATTCTTCAGTGCTCTAGGTGCGGATTTGTTGCCAAAACTCTTGTCGACTACAGTTCACACATGACTCTACATTTGAACAAACGGGCTTTCAAATGTGCTGAATGTCAGGAACATTTTAACGGAGTGGATGAATTGAACAAACATTTTGCTGAAGAACATTCTGATAAAATTCACGAACATAAAGAAGCCATACAGAAAATACCCCATGGCCTACAGCAAACCTATCACCTACTTAAGATGCCACTCAATGCCATAGGTTCAATGTCATCTCAGGAAATCGGGAATGGAGAACCCAAATTCCTCAAATGCAGTATGTGTAGCTTTGTGGCAAAATGGCCTGCAGAATTACAGAAGCATGCTGTGTCCCACTCTGAGGAGCGACCATTCGTGTGCATGGTATGTGGATCCACCTACAAGTGGAAATGGGATCTGGTGAAACATTTCGAGAAGAGCCACAGCACACTTCCTAATCCCTATAAACGTCGTGAGCAAGGTGGTGGTGGTGGATCCGTCTCGGGTAACAGCAGCAAGCCAGGGATAGAGACAAGTCCACCACTGTCATCCTCTGAGCGATCCTCGGAAACTCCCAACAGCATTTCCAGTTTGTACGAGATCTCTAGTGGCCAGGTGTTGTCCAGCACCACAGCAGCTCTACTCGATGCTGGCAGCCACAATATTCGCAAAATTCCATTTACACACATGCAAGGTGATATTGAGCCTGCCAAAAAGAAACGGAGGCTGTCGGACACTGATTTGCCGCTACAGAATGGCCAGAATGACAATTCACATGTCAGATACATTATGTCAGGAGGTATGGACGGTGCAAGTCAAGAGCGTCCATCATCAGAACCACTGTCCAGCCTCAACAAGGAGGATAGTCAGGACGCCTTTATGAGGAAACACCTGCACCTTAACAGTGTCAGGTCTAACTCTGCTCTCAAGGACATCCATGATCTTATACCTGGAGAGGAAGAAGATTTCCAGGATGAATTCCGCAGCAGATTCGGGTTTAACTCCACAATGTCTATGAGCAATGAAACAAATACCATGCTTGAAATAATGAAGAAGCGACTCGAGGCTGGAACACTTTCTCCTTCTGAAAAGTGTAAACTGACCATGGACAAGAGTGGAAAAGTAACACCGAGCGACATCCTGCTACCCTACAGGTGTCCCAGGTGTGAGTACCGGGCACGATGGCCATCAGAGATTACCCAGCATATGAAGAACCACTCTGATGAAAAACCGTATCACTGCCCACGCTGCAGCTACAAGAGCAAGTGGAAGTGGGATGTGGTTAAACATCTGAAGCGTTGCGGAGGTGGCACCATCCGTGACGTCATTGACACCAGCAAGATAAAGAAGATGCCACCTCCAAATGTGACGGTGATGCCACAAGGAAATCTGCAGCAGCAGACCCCTCAGCCTGTCAACTACATAATGAACTCTTCATTGGAGGACTCGAAGGAAGAAGAGGACAGTCTTCCCAATGGAGTGGCCAAACAGGCAATGGCCTACTACAAAAACTATGACATGGCAGCACAGTACCAGGACTATGAGGAGGACTTTAGCCAGGACGAAAGCTCAGATAACCAACCCAGACAGCCCGTGTTCCGTAGTTTAATCAACCAGGGTATGTACCACTGCCTGGAGTGTCCCTTCATAGGCCACAGCCCAGCAGAACTCAGACGACATGCCGTCCTTCACTCCGAAAACAAGCCATTCACGTGTACCATATGTGGTTACAGCTCACGCTGGAAGTGTGATCTGAAAAAGCACATCCGAACATATGAACACTTTGATGTGAATGCCAGCAACAAGCACAAGGCCCAACAAGAGTACACCACCCCGATGTACTTACAGGACAAGTTCAAGTTGTCCAAACCCAGCTTTGAGCAAGAAGATGATGATGACGAGGACCGTACCCTGTACAGGTGTGACAGTTGTCAGTATGTCACATACAAAAAATCTTCGTATGACATCCATGTCAAAATGCACGGAGACACCAAAAAAGAAGATGGAGGCTCATCCGCTAAACTTCGATGTAAGCAATGTGAGTTTCAAGCCGAGGATTTGTCTTCCTTCCTACAACATAAGAAGAGCCACAGTGCTGCTGTACCTTCTCAGGGTCAACCTCCTGAGCAGGTATCCAATCGTACCCTCCATCTCAAACACAGACGTAAGCCAGTCCAGCAGTTCAAGTGCTCCAAGTGTCCTTACACTTGCTTTAAGAGGTCTGGACTCTCTCTGCATGAAGCCATGCACGAGCCGAGGGGAGGCGAGGCGTTTATATGTCTGTACTGCGACTACAATGTCTACAGCAAAAACCTTGTCCTACAGCACATGAGGCTCCATCCCGAGTTTGACGCCCAAGAATGCCAAGACTTTCTCAAAGATGATGACATGAGTGATTTCAGCGAAGATTTTGCTTCTAGAAATAGGGATGATGACAATGAGGATTGTTTGGTGATAGACGACATGGAGCAGGAAGATATGGAGCGTGAATATATGGAAAAATTCTCAAATAGATCAGGAAAACTCTCAGAAAAATCGACCAACTTTTCATCAGGTCAGGATGAGATCTCTCAGGGAAATCAGAATGAGGGACTTGATTTGTCAGCCGGAGCCTTAGACCTGACCTCCATGTCCCAAACATCTGCCACTAATCCACAACCCACATCTATTTTTGGGCGAGGAAATCCAAACAACCGCTTCCCCTGTGAATGGTGCTCAGCAATGTTTCCAAATGTAGTCACTGTGTACCAGCACGCACGTACAGCCCATCCGTTTGAACTGAGGGCCCAGGAGTTGGGAGAAACCATGTCTCTGCCCACTAAAACCCCAGCTAGTAATGCAATGTCTGCATTCAGCGCCAAAGTGGAGAAACAGCAAAACCTGTTTGGAGGTCACTCTCAGTCACAACAAGCCAGTTCTGTCCAGGCTCACACGCAGGCACCAGCTACACAACAACATGCACCACGCCAGTTGCACTCGCGGCTGTTCAACCAAACTTTCGTCCAACAACCTCGTTACCGCCCTATTGAGCCAAAACCCCATCAGCAACAACAACAGCTACAGCAACCAAATATACAAAACATTCCAAAACCTACAGTGCCAGTAACGTCGATTATTCCAAAACCTACAGTGCCAGTGACGTTAAACCAGTCAGTGCTCCACCAGAGACTCCAAGAAATATCCAACAAGGTGGCAATGTCGGGTCCATCAGCATCATCTGTTACACCTTCACAGCCGAGGAGCCTTCCCAGCAGTCTCCCTAGCACTCCGTCTCCTCAACAGCGGGCCCAGCAACACATGCTTCAGCAACTGAAGGCCAAAAAATCGACTAGTCCTCACAAGCGAGGCCGATCATTCCAGTGTACCAAATGCTCCTTCACTGCTCCCAACGCTGTCACTTATCTCAGACACATCGAACGCCACGGCAGCAATTGTCGTCACACCTGTCGTTTCTGTGACTACAGTATAGACCGGCTGAATCTGCTCTACCAGCACATGAAGGGCACGCACAGCGACCTCTGGAGGGGCACGCCTGAGGAGAAAATCAACCTCACTTCCAACGGTACACGACAGGACAGCCGACAGAAGATGTATCAGAGCATGGATCACTCTTTTGACAGCATGCATAATGGCTTTGAGGGTGTTATGGACGAGTTTGGGGACATGAAGGGTAGTGGAGGGGATGACAGTCTGAACTCCTCTATGACCAGTACTGACTTCAGTATGATGGCGTCTAAGGAGGAGAACAAGCCGGTCATGGTATTGAAGGAGGAGACAACTTGGCGGGGCATTCCTGTACAGGTGTGTACCATTAATGGACGCAAGAACTACAAATGTCCCAAGTGTTCCTACGTCAGCAGCAACGCAGCCAATACGACCAACCATGTCCGGCAGCACGGCTCCAACAGAAAGTACAAATGTGAGCAATGTGACTACAGCGTGGACAACCTTAAACTTATCTACCACCACATGCAGTCGGTTCATCCCTCTGAGCCAAACTTTTTGGAGAAGTCAGGAGGCAAGCTGCCATTCACTGTAGAGTATGAGTATCTGCCGGAGGAGAACAACAACTCGCTGACCTGGGGTGAGGAGGGATTCTCCAATAGAAACAACAGGACTTCTACTGTACAGCTAGCGGGGTGTACCAAATGTCCGTTTAAGACCAACTCTTTGGAAAGTATCCAACAGCATCAGGACCGGCACGAGTATAAAGGTCAACTAAGTTGTCAGTACTGCGACTACAGCGTGGATAGCCAAACCGAACTAGTCAAACACCTCATTGTTCATCGTGAACCGTACGAACCAGAGATTCTCGAGGACTTTGAGGACGACGCCAATTCCGAGGAATACAACATGTACCGGGAGCACCAGAAACGCCAGCAGCAGAAGGCTAGTAAGGCCAACATGGAGAGTGACATGGAGATAGAGGCGATGGTTCCCACGCACAAACTCACTCAACAGTTCCTCAAAAACATCGTAAACAGAATGAAAAAGAACGGGGAGAGGCTTCGATACAAGTGTGCAAGGTGTCCATACTTTAGCTTCTGTAAGAACAACATCATCAAACACAGGCGTCAGCACCTTGTCAAGAGCCAGTATGCGTGTCAGATGTGTGATTACAGTGCCACTAGGGCATTCCTTTTGACTCAACACATGAAGTTCCACAAGGAAGAGGAGGAGGAGATGGTCAAGGCACAGGAAGGCACACCTAAAACTGGGGGCACCTTCCAGGACGTCATCCTCGACCCATTCGACAAGGAAGGCTGTAATCTGCTTAAAAACATTGAAGCTCTCGATAACAAGATCACAGAGAGGACTAGCCTATCTCAGGAGGAACAGAAAGATTTTGAGGATGAAGCTTTAGATGAAATGGAATTCGGACCTCGAGATGAGAATATTGAGGATTTTGACGAGGAGGAAATGGCTGCTTTAGAGAGAGCAGAATTTGAAGGGATAAATAATTCGAAAATGGAGTCGAGTCTGGTGAAGGATGATTCAGCGAAAGAGGGACAGGACGTAGAGACAGTGAGCAATGCTTCAGATGATAGTCTGTCGGAAATCGACCCATCAGCACTACAGGAGCAGATCTCGCTCAATATGTCGGCTACTGTCACAAACGGGGAGAAAATTCGCTACAACTGCTCCCTGTGTCCGTACAAATGTAATGCTCTGCGCAGCTTCAAATGTCATATCCACATGCACGGACTCAACAAGAAATACATCTGCGACTTCTGTAACTGGAGTGCGGACCGACTCAACCTGCTGTACCAGCACAGAAAGGTTCATATTGAGGAGCAGGGATTTGTCCTTAATCAGGAGGATATAGTCTTTCTCAACCGTGACTTCGCTCTTGAATCCAACGATAAAATAGCTAACAACATTATGGAGATGATTCCTCCCCTGAGAATTGTCAACAACAACAACAACAATACTGTACCACAGGAGTTGGAGAAGAACGACCCACGCCGAATGTTCAACCGCAATTTTAGTGGAAAGAAGGTCTACACCTGCAAGCAGTGTCCATTCACATGTAACAACAAGAACAGCTTTGACTATCACAAAAATCTTCATCGCATCAAGGCACGCTACCAGTGTTCTGAATGTTCCTACAGCGTGGATCGCTGGAATCTCCTGTCCCAGCATATGAGACTCCATGCAGAGACTGACTCATTTGGACGAGGTCAGAACCGATGTCCGAAATGTCCGTATCTCAACCCGAACTCACAGCTCCTAGAGGTACATCTACAGCTCCACGGAGCAGGCAAGGAATTTGCTTGCAAGTTCTGTGACTACAGTGTAGATAAACAGTCAAGTCTGCAGCAGCATCAGAAGGTCCATCTCACCGACGAGTCTGGCTGCTCCTCGCCTTTACTTAATCAGATGGATATGAAGAATTTTGAAACGTCCAGTCCCGACAGAATTGCTCCCCAGCTGTATTTCAACTCGCCAGAAAACGATATTGATTCGGATGACGACAGTCTTGGCGATGCGGCTGATGACTTGAAGTGTGAACGTTGTCCATATGGTACGCCCTCTAAGGACGAGTTAGCCGACCACGAACACCAACACAACATCCACTATAAGTACGCCTGTCCTTACTGTGACTACAGCTGTCCCGAGGAGTTCCAGTTGGTGGACCACATCCAGCTCCATCTCCCCAGCACCAAAGTTGACAGGGATGTTGTCAAATCCATTCTGGAAAAACAATCCAAAAATGGTGACAAATCTCTAGAACGACCAGAAGTTCCTGTTGTGAGTTTTAGGAAAGTTCATGACACAGAAACTGCCGGTGAGCCGGATTCCACTACAACATCACCTCCTGGTCAGCTAGGAGAGAAGAAGATGATGCTGACAGATGACGCTGACAAAATGAAGGCCCCAAAGGAAAAGAACCGCACAAAAGTTTATGTGTGTCAGTACTGTGAACGAGAGTTTGAAGGCAAAAACTTGATGCTTCAACACGAGCGCCAGCATCTTATAGGAACGAAATACTAGTAACCCGACAATATTCTCTGTATAACTGTACGTATGACATTAGATGTGCCTATCGTCAGAGTGCCTTAATATCCTGTGTTAAGTCTTAGTGCCGTAATATCCTGTGTTAAGTCTTAGTGCCGTAATATCCTGTGTTAAGTCTAGGTGCCTTATGATCTGTGTAAAGTCTTAGTGCCGTAATATCCTGTGTTATGTCTAGGTGCCTTATGATCTGTGTAAAGTCTTAGTGCCTTAGGTCACAAGGAAGGGAAGACTAACGTGTAGAAACTTTTATACTGCTAGCATGTAGACTAAGACTGAGAAACACTTACACCACTAACGTGTGGACTAGAAAATTTGATAAAACATATCTGCAGGAGTTCTGCAGATTAAGGCTATGATGTGAAACATGGAAGGAATAACACTAACTCCTTGTGCCTCAGCCTGAACTTTGACCCCATGTTTTGTGTGTTATAGATTGTTAGTTTATGTGATAGAGACACTATCGACAAGTCATATCTGCTGAAAACATTCCCAAGAGAAAAGCTGTGCAATCAAAGGGAGACAATTGTACTGTTTTGGCCAAGTGTTGACGGTGGTGCTGCAGGGAAACCTTTCTTGCCAGTCCAAGGGAGATAACTCCGTGGATTCGCCTGTGTGTTCAGTCTGCTGTGGTATTTTGCCAACACTGTCCAATAAATAGTGTTCTGGTGACATTGTAATTTTCATCAGTTCCATTCAACCCTGCAATATTTTGGTATTTATGAGGCCTATACAAAAGTCTTTCAGTACTGGTATGCTCTATAAGGGGTTTTATCCCTGCCTTGCTAGTACAGTCTGATGTCGGGGCTGACCATGTTGTTATACTGTAGAACAAGTGTTGTAGCATTGTTATATTTCCATTTTCACAAGTTTTTGGAACCATTCATTTTTAGGAATATTTGTACAATTATTTGCCAGAACACACACAATGCCTCAAATAATTTTTGTAATATATTGTCCCGTTTTTCTTCATTTCCCCCTATACTGCTTTTATATATGCTTCATATTTTATTTTTAACAGATGTAGCCTGGTTAATGCAATTTCCAAACCTTTTTTTACTATTTGAGAACAATGTTCAGACCAATGTAGGTTTGATATTCTGCTTTAGTTTATACAAACTGTAAATATTATACTGCTACCTACCCGTATCTTATTGTTCTTTTACAAAGGAACATTCGTTGGTGACCATTCGAACACAAGAAACAAGTGCAATGTTGATTATATTTTTCTGAATTTGTTTTTAAATATTTATATAGAGGCCATAATGATTATGTTTTAGAATGAATTTGAATGTCGACTGAAATCCAGTTCAATTGTGTAGATGTCCTTTGAATTTATGTATATAATTTTGATCAAATATTTGAAAATGTTGTGAATACACCCGATGTATTGATGTGCCTCACTTTTCTGGCTATTTTGGCATTACAGTATGTTGTTTTATGTCTGGTACGGTCACCAATACCAGTATATGACAACGATACCTGTTGTACTTCACACGACAACTCCTGTTGTACTTCACACGACAACTCCTGTTGTACTTCACACGACAACTCCTGTTGTACTTGACAACGATACCTGTTGTACTTTAAGATACTTGTTGTATTTGACACAATATATACAGGTCAGCTCGTTCACATTCCACTTTGTATTTTTGAATTTATTGACGACAACACTATGCAAGAGATTGAAAAAAAATGTTTTCCAATTTTACATGTACTCAACGAAAATATGTTCTTGAAAATAGTTATACTATTCACTTGGTGGTCTTAAGTAGATTTAGTTAATTTGAGATTATTGCTATACAAATGAAATATATTTGTCACTTTGAAAGACGCAGAATTACATCCAAAACCAGATTGAGTAAAAATGTGCCGATAGTTTAATTTTCATTGATATTTCCATGAAGTCTTCCAATTTGCAAAGAAAATTAACTCATTCACCCCCGAAATTTCATAATGAACTATTCCAACCTTTGCATTGGAAGAGTTCAAATGTGTCTTCAGGGGTGAATGAGTTAAATACATAGTTGTATGCCTACAGTGCCTTTTATAAATGTCAGTAAATATTTGAAAACAATATATACGATCAACAGAGAAATGAATTAGACGCCACATGTGCTTTAAAAAATTAACAAGTCTTTCCTAGTTCGGTTTGATTTACAAGGTTTCTGGTTGCTATGTTTTTTGTTTGTTAAACAAATCTTTTACAATCAGGAATTAATATACATTCCATATATTTTGTACTTGTTGCCATATGATTCCATTGCCAGAGTAACTTTCCATTATAGAATGTTACGGTTACCTAGTTACGGTTACCTAGTTACGGTTACCTAGTTGTGTGAGAGAATCATTACATACCTGTAGTCACACCTGTGTATCTGTCTGTGAGAACCGTATATACACACCTGTGTACCTGTCTGTGAGAACCGTATATACCTGTGTACCTGTCTGTGAGAACCGTATATACACACCTGTTTACCTGTCTGTGAGATTTGTGTACACCAGTAGTGATACCTGTGTACCTGTCTGTGAGAACCGTATATTCACCTGTGTACCAGTCTGTGAGATTTGTGTACACCAGTAGTGATACCTGTGTGCCTGTCTGTGAGAACCGTATATACACCTGTGTACCAGTCTGTGAGATTTGTGTACACCAGTAGTCATACCTGTGTACCTGTCTGTGAGAACCGTATATTCACCTGTGTACCAGTCTGTGAGATTTGTGTACACCAGTAGTCATACCTGTGTACCTGTCTGTGAGAACCGTATATACCTGTGTACCTGTCTGTGAGAACCGTATATACACCTGTGTACCTGTCTGTGAGATTTGTGTACACCAGTAGTCACACCTGTGTACCTCTCTGTGAGAACCGTATATACACCTGTGTACCTGTCTGTGAGATTTGTGTACACCAGTAGTCATACCTGTGTACCTGTCTGTGAGAACCGTATATACACACCTGTGTACCTGTCAATGAGATTCGTGTACACCAGTAGTCATACCTGTCTGTGAGAACCGTATATACCTGTGTACCTGTCTGTGAGAACCGTATAAACACCTGTGTACCTGTCTGTGAGATTTGTGTACACCAGTAGTGATACCTGTGTACCTGTCTGTGAGAACCGTATATACACCTGTGTACCTGTCTGTGAGATTTGTATACACCAGTAGTCATACCTATGTACCGGTCTGTGAGAACCGTATATACACCTGTGTACCTGTCTGTGAGAACCGTAATATACCTGTGTACCTGTCGGTGAGAACCGTAATATACCCATGTACCTGTCGGTGAGAACCGTAATATACCTGTGTACCTGTCGGTGAGAACCGTAATATACCTATGTACCTGTGTACCTGTCGGTGAGAACCGTAATATACCCGTGTACCTGTCGGTGAGAACCGTAATATACCTGTGTACCTGTCGGTGAGAACCGTAATAAACCTGTGTACCTGTCGGTGGGTGAGAACTGTAATATACCCGTGTACCTGTCGGTGAGAACCGTAATATACCCGTGTACCTGTCGGTTAGAACCGTAATATACCCGTGTCCCTGTCGGTGAGAACCGTAATAAACCTGTGTACCTGTCGGTGAGAACCGTAATATACCTGTGTACCTGTCTTGGATGCTTGTCTATTGTTACATAGCTGTATCTGCTAATTACTAGGAACTTAATTGAAATGTTATATATAACTATATTTGTGGGCTGATTGGTAAATACTTTAAATTTTGCCCTTGTATCATAGGTTTTTATTTTAGAAATATTTAGTGCACAAAAGCAACAGAATGTCACATTAAGCCGAAAACCATATTTCCTGAATATAGTTGTCTTCTTGTTATTAAAAGTTTTCAGATATGAAATTACTTAAGATATTTATGACATTTTGTAAAGAAATAGAAAATATTGATGTTCATTTAATGCAAATTTGTTCAAGAAGTTAGGAATGTAAATTCATCCAGATTTTGATAATTTATCGGTGTTTTGATGGAAGAAAATCCTGAAGTGAAATTCGAACTAATACATCATTTAAACATTAGACAAGTTCCCATTATTTGAGGTTTGAAGTGACAGTTTGTTGATTGTATAGTTGTATAGAGTATATATCTCCCTCCTGTAGCCCTACTGACCACTGACGGTGGTCAACACTGTAGCCCCACTGACCACTCGCGGTGGTCAACACTGATCTTTGTGGTGCTAACATAGCTGTAACTAGATTGAATCATTAACTGCCAAACTATTTTATCTACACAATACATTTTATCTGACATATTTGTCGTGTTTCTTGTGGAAATATGTATTCTGTAGTTGGTGACACTTGGAATAAAAAGTGACCTTGTTACATGTATGAAGGTTCTGGATGTAATTTGTGGTGATTAAGGTATATGTAACATTTTGTGAAAAAATGATAAATTTATGTGAAGTTCTATTAATATTTAATAACCTCACATACATTAGATTCTCACCTAAGACAAGATATATTTGAGTATGGAAAAATTTTGTTCATACAAAAAAATCCAATTGGTATTTTGTAATCTATAAATCTATATTTGCTTTCTTATAAGACACTAAATGCCTTTTTGACCTCCTACCTAAAGGTCATAACTAGGTCAGGGGTCAACTGCCCATGGGAATTATCCCAGTTAATGAACTAGTCTATGTAAAGTTATATATTCCTGGTATTAGATGGAATGTGTCGAGTGCTAGGTTTTTTTTCTGTTACATTTATTCATGTCTGTTGGGAATAAACACTAAGGCAATATTTACTTGTTATTACATTATTACAATGTCAAAATAACAAAAATAAAATTATGCATAAACGTCAGAATGTCTGTGTTTTTTTTACTGTCCAGTGAAACCTGCTCAAGATATCATCTGACTAGTCATACTTGCCAACTTTTTGAAATTTCTATAGGGGAGATGAGGCGTGATTAAAGTTAAAAACATCAATAAATATGTGTTAACACCTTGAGACACAATAACACTGTAAAATGGCATCTTTTGAACTATTCTTTCAGATGAAATCATCAGATATTAGAAAGTAGGAAAAGTTTTAACAGATTCATTGGTTAAAAAAGTTCATTTTTTGGGTTTAAAATCGAGGAGTCTCCCTCTGAAACAATACAAGTTGGAAAGTATGCCTGTGTAAAGAGCCCACTTTAAAAACTCCACATCGCCATTATTTTCATGTTAAACTGAACCTATATATTACCATACCGCCAGCAACACTAGATCAGCTGACTGACTTCTTGAAGATGGTCTTTGAATACAGGTTGAGACATAATGTAAAATGACTTCAACATTTGATGAAATTTTTTCAGAAAATGTCAAACCTGAAACCCATGAAGGGGTTATGTGATCATATTAGATAGTTATTCACTTGTACAGGCCATAAACAAAAGGCCCAATGGGCTTGAAACATCTGGTGCTTAGCTCAACCAGTACCAAGTACCAGGGTCAGCTTATGTGGTGGTGCTTAGCTCAACCAGTACCAAGTGCTAGGATCGGCTTATGTGGTGGTGCTTAGCTCAACCAGTACCAAGTGCCAGGGTCGGCTTATGTGGTGGTGCTTAGTTCAACCAGTACCAAGTGCCAGGGTCGGCTTATGTGGTGGTGCTTCTTCTGATGCCTATGATTGTTTGCTTTAAATGACATCTCCAAAACTACGGAGCAGAATTCAACCAAATTGTATCGGCAACATGCTTTTCCCATGGTAATCAAAAGTTACACAAATGAAGGGACTGACCCTCTTGGGGGCAGAAGGGTTTGTTAAAATTGGCTAATTTGAATTGAATCCTCAAATCAACCAAATTTTAATGATAACATGCCTAGTCCATGGGGATGAAAAGTTATACAAGTGGCTGATCCTTCTGAACTTAGAGTTAAAGGAGTCAAAGTGACTGATTGTTTTTAGGTCACCTGAGACAAAGTCTCAAGTGACCTATTGTGATCGCCTTTTGTCCGTCGTCATCCGTCGTGCGTCTGTAAACAATTTACATTTTAGACTTCTTCTCCAAAACCCCCGAACCAATTTCAATGAAATTTTGCAGAAACCTTCCATGGCCAAAGGTCAACAAAAATAGTTGCCGGGGTCTTAAGCGGCCCCCAGGGTCAAATTGACTAAAATTTCAAAAATCTACTAAGACCCAGATATGGTAGAATCAAACACTCTTCATAGATGGAAGGGTCTTAAGGTGCTCTACCAAAATTGTGAATTTCATGACCCTTGGGTATCACGTTTCCCCCTTGGGAGGGGGTAAACTTTACTATAGTTTATATAGGGAAATCACATTTTGGACCAACATTTGTTTAATTTTCATTGGAAGTAATTCAATTTGGGTTAGCATTATCAGTATTGGATAGCAGGTGATGGGTGGGGCCAAAAAGGATTGAATTGACTGAAATTTCAAAAAAAAATCTACTCAAAGTCCCAGATATGTTAGAATCAAACACTCTTCATAGATGAAAGGGTCTTAAGGTTTATGACCCTAGGGTCTCACGTTTACCCCCTGGGGAAGGAGGGGGGCGCAAAATTTATTATGGTTTATAATGGCAAATGATACTTTGAATATTGCATGTTAATAACTTGATTGGAATTATAACCCTGAGTTGACAGTTTGATACTTTGAACATTTTGAGCCAGCCCTACCCCCAAGGGCTGTAGGGTGGGGCCCAAAGGAGTCAGTGTGCTAAAATTTCTTCATTTTCCGCCTTGTTTGGAATCAGAGGTGCTAGTTTCATATACTTTTTAGTCCTAAATCTGTATGCTAGATATTGAATAAGGTGGTTTTATTGTTTTTTGTCACTGAATAATATTTCTGTTCGTGTTAGAAACAAAATCAACTCTCTGTATAAATATATCAGGTGACCGTTAAGGCCCATGGGCCTCTTGTTTTATCAAATTGGGCGCCTGCACTCCTGGGGGGCTCTCACCACAACTTACTGATTTCGGCTTGGTTTTCACAATTTATATGGTCAGGTAAATGATTCAAGGCCCATCGGCCTCTTCTTACTCTCTCAAATATTATACTTCTTGCATTGGAATATGCATTTTATGTAACCTTTATCTAACATGAAGAAACCCCAATTTGAGATTATTGTCTGTGAAGACAGTTTATGTGTCATCATCAGCGTAAGACATCATCTTTGGGATGATTCAAGGGAATGACCACTGTATGGTGAATCTTTGGAAAGGATACATATTTCCCTCTACCTACCCCCGGTAGTAGCCCGAGTTTTCCTCTGGCCCTAACACCAGACTTCGACATTTCGACATATAGATAGTCCACACCAGACATCTATATGTTATAATGTCCAGGTCTGGTGTCAGGGCCAGAGGAAACTCGGGCTATATATACATAGCGTCATAGTCCATGTTCACAATAACCCTTAACATCTTTAAAAGGAAGTTCAGGTTCAAAAGCAACCTAGTTGGGACATACTTCCATAGAACCCATGCCAGCTGGGTACATACTTCCGTAGAATCCAAGCCAGCGGACAGTCTGTAAAATCTAGTATATTCAATGAGGAATGATGATGAACTCAAAGATGAACTTCTGTCGACGCATGGTACCAACTCTCTTCCCAACAAAAAACTCCAACACTACTGTAATTATAAATAGCTATATTTATTTTAAATGACTGGACCAGACCGTGTGCAGGATCGGAATCATTGGCAAATGAATGAACAGGTACCTGTATACATGTACATTGCTTTGTAATCTTAAAATTGCCAAAATCAGTGGGTTTTGTAAAGTCTTTTTCACTAGCTGTGGGAACAGTGGTTCATTGTTAGATCTATTTATATTTGAAGTATTTTTGTCCTTGGTCATGAAGCTACAGTATCCAGATTATTAAAATCTTGTGCTTCAGGGTCCTGGGATGAGGTCTCTGAACAAACCCTGCATCTTGATTTTCCCATATACATATCGACACCATCCTATTTTGTAGGACACTTGCATGTAAACATACATATGTTGGCATTCCTCCATAATATCCACATAGTGTAGTTACTGTAATTTTTATTCATAAATTAATTCAGAGCTTACAAAATGACCACCAACGACGGCAGAACACAGATAAATTACATTGGATTAATTTTATACTTTATCTTTAAAACAATTAAGGTGTCTGATCAGATTATATTGAGCACATGAAGGGGAAATAAAACATTGTAAACCCCTCGCGCATTCGAGTTTCCCGGCAATGTTTCCATATTCCGAGCCTCTCAAGAGAAATGAGCAAGAGTCGGCCCACTGGAGTTCCGAGTGACTGAACCAGACAACAACAATGGCGTGGAAGTCTGATCATCCTCATCATTGTGTAGTTTGTCTATTTCTATTGACCTTTCAGTGAGGAAACATGATTCTTTGTTTCCCCTCAATTAATTATGTTTCCCTCGAGCTTTGTCCTTGTGGAACATGAAGGAAACAAAGAATCGTATTTCCCGTCCACAATTAATGATCAAAGTGACAGGAATTGTTATAAGTCCATTTTTTTCAGATATATGTACATGCACAAGGAATCGTAGACATGCGTGCATAGAATATAACGGGGTAACATACGTGATGTGTGGTGGATAATTACAAAGTTTAGTGACCTCATTCCAATCTTGATACCATGACTCAATGACCGATGACATAAACTGTTTTTAAAATATAAACATACACTACATATCGGACAATAAGCTACAAATAAACATACACTATATGTCGGACAATAAGCTACAAATAAACACATACACTAAATATCAGACAATAAGCTACAAATACCGCAGCTAGTTCTTCGTTGGGGGCTTTTGGAGGGGTCAACAACAAACATCACAATTGTAACTATTTACACAGGAACAAACATCACTTACCTATCGTACATGTATAAAGAAAAGTTACGTAGCATTCCAACAGTTCACTTTCCTAAGAGATGTAGCTCGAAGGAGTTCCCTTACATAATTATACATCTTACAAGCTTTGTTTTATTTGTGCCAGTTTCAGCACCTCTCATTGGAGATTGACTTCAGCACCTCTCATTGGAGATTGACTTCAGCACTTCTCATTGGAGATAGACTTCAGCACCTCTCATTGGAGATTGACTTCAGCACTTCTCATTGGAGATTGACTTCAGCACCTCTCATTGGAGATAGACTTCAGCACCTCTCATTGTAGAGTGACTTCAGCACCTCTCATTGGAGATTGACTTCAGCACCTCTCATTTGAGATAGACTTCAGCACCTCTCATTGTAGATTGACTTCAGCACATCTCATTGTAGAGTGACTTCAGCACCTCTCATTGTAGAGTGACTTCAGCACTTCTCATTGGAGATAGACTTCAGCACCTCTCATTGTAGAGTGACTTCAGCACCTCTCATTGTAGATTGACTTCAGCACTTCTCATTGTAGATAGACTTCAGCACCTCTCATTGGAGATTGACTTCAGCACCTCTCACTGGAGATAGACTTCAGCACCTCTCATTGGAGATTGACTTCAGCACCTCACATTGGAGATAGACTTCAGCACCTCTCATTGGAGATTGTCTTCAGCACCTCTCATTGGAGATTGACTTCAACACCTCTCATTGGAGATAGACTTCAGCACCTCTCATTGGAGATTGACTTCAGCACCTCTCATTGGAGATAGACTTCAGCACCTCTCATTGGAGATTGACTTCAGCACCTCTCATTGGAGATTGACTTTAGCACAAATCCTTTAAGGAAATTAGTACTGTTTCTATTACATAGAAAAATGTTGGGTTTTTTTTTCATACAGGACAATTCAACAATTTTGCAAAGTTCACCTTTTTAATAGCGCCTACGGCTGCCCATACAAGTATAACACAAGTTCTATAACAGAGCTGACTACAACAATAACTTACTAGTTACTAATACAGCAATACGGTACAACATAAATTACACGGAAATTGCACTTTTTGGTGAGCAAAATTGGTTAGTACAAGCAAACAGTTGACAATGTCTGACAGTGACTCTGTTTGACAGACAGCACTCATAATAAAATGTCATATTCTATATTTATACACATCTAAATATTCTACACATATAAACATACAGGTCCACACCCATTACATTACATTACTTTTAGATTAGGTATTTAATTCAGAAATTTTTATATTACAATTTATGGCTCAATTTTCCCCAAATGAGTAAAACCTTGATATAATGCCATATTAGTGCCATTATACTGCCATCTCACTGCCAACATAATTCAATGTCTCTTTATTTTTAGAATTCATGTATAATTTCCCTCAATTTAACACCACACCCCTTTATAATGCCATAATTTCTGTGGACAAGTGTTGGCAGTATAATGAGGTTTCACTGTCCATGACAGTAAGGAGTTTGAATTTTAAATCTGATTATAAATATTTTCAGTGAAAGATTACAATCAATTACCTAAGAATGAAATTCAGAATTCTATAACATCAAATTATGGAATACTGAAAAAATGCCTTTACATATAAACTTTTTTTTGACACCTTTACTAATTATTGCTGCTGGAAGACAAGAAATAACAGATTATAATAAAGCACAACAAAACAACAGTCTCGTCTCAAAAAGGCACTAAAGATGTCGTATTGGCGATGTAGTCAACATTTACCCAAACACCAGGTGACTAGATATATTTTTGTACTGATCTATTGATGTTTTAAACAATCGTAGCTGTACGGGTGATTCTACTGACAATACAAAATTAAAACTACTACATACCAATACGGAATGTTACAATACCATCGTTATTAAATAATTGCCATGTTTTTGTATTTCATCTACATGAATATTTACACAATTTAGATTTTGCCAGTTTAAAAGTTTAAAATGTTATTCACGGTAACAAATCTCAGTATAAATGCCTGAATCTTGAAATAAAATCAACAAGAGGCCCATGGGCCTTAACGGTCACCTGATATATTTATACAGAGAGTTGATTTTGTTTTTAACATGAACAGAAATATTATTCAAAGTGACAAAAAACAATAAAACCACCTTACTCAATATCTAGCATACAGATTTCAGACTAAAAAGGATTTGAAACTAGCANCTTGAGACTTTGTCTCAGGTGACCTAAAAATTTCAGTAGCAGTAATTCTCATACCAAAAAGTGAAGTAAGTTGTACAAACTCACATTTAATTCTCCAAAATCTAACTTCTTCTTCATCAAACTTGTGCCTTATGAAGTAATGCTCAGTTTTATCTTATTTTTTATAAAAGAAATGCTCTGATACATTGTCAAGAGCATAAAATAACCTAAAATCAAAAATAATTACCCCTACTTTTCTACAATACTGTGTAACAGTTAAACAGTATGGGGAGGTTAACATAGGGTTATAAAACCAGACAAGTGTCCAGGACAAAGTAGGCTTAAACAAGTGATATTTCTTTCCGGTTTTCATCAGGTGATGAATGATGTCACAAATCATACTTAAAATCAAGCATGGTGGGTAGGGTAAAAGGAGACTCCCTCACCCGTTAGTGTTGGTTACTGTTTTCACCCAACTCTTATTACTTAATTTTCAAATTGGGAAAAGATGCTCAATAAACTCTGTGTCTTTATAATCTTCAAATGATTGAAGGAGGATTGGATAACTAAAGAAGATCAAATTTTAAAATTCACGAACTTGAGGCAGATAAACATGATTATCAACCACTCCTCGCATTGAGGAACCTCTGCATGTATATAGACACTTTTTTACATCCTATTTATATTATCAAATCTGCTAGAGAGATCACCCCTATCAAATAATTCTCTCAAAAAGATTTAAAAATATACTGAGACCAACTCTGGTGATAGTCAGCCTTCTTCTGGTTATTCTTGTGATACAGATAACACTGTATATCAGTGTTGGGGACTTTAAAACATGATGCCAGTTTAAAACACACTAAAAACTATGTGTGGTATTAATGTTAGACCTTTAGTTGCTCTCCTTATAATACATGCTGAAAATTATTCTACACAACCTCTGACCATTGTGACCTCTATTTGACCTTACACTGCTCAACCTTTAACCTTGTGATTGACCTTCAGTCGACCTTGTGCTTTGTCCACATGATCATAGTTTTGGGTGAGCGGTATAGGAAGAGAAGCTTGGCGAACAGGTCTTCTTCCATCCTAAAGTTGAGACTTTCCCTCACCATGTAGATGTCAAGACACAGGTTTAAAATATTGTCCACATTCGGCTGTTCCTCGAACATAATTCGCTCAGACTGACCACTGAACAACGTCCTAACAAAGCGACCAATCAGCATCACCAAGGAAACATATAGTCCAATGATACTGTAACAGGAAGTCAGCAAACACGAGATTATCAACAGGAAGTCAGCACACGAGATTATCAACAGGAAGATTATCAACAGGAATTCGGCATATACGTACATCAATATGAGATAAAAACAGATGTCATAAATTATTTCTTTTTCAATCAAAACATTAAGAAGATAAAACATTCATTATTTAGATAACAATTGACACATAAATGATTTTCTTTCTCACAAAAAAATAAAATGTCCATAGCCTTTAAAGATTGCTGAATTATACACAGATGATCAGAAAATAACATAATATTCTAACAAAATATCAGTCCATTTCATTTCAGCACACAGGGATCCAGGCTAGCATACACTTGGCAGCGATGTAGCTACAGAGCACACTTTACACAATTTTATCTCTTTTCCTGTGAAGGTTCAGTACACGTACCAATTTTATGAGTCTTTTTTTTTTTCAAATTGAGTACTTTTTTCTCTTTTCACAAAAGGTTACAGGTATAAAAAAAATGTACCCTACAGTATTAAATATATGACTACAAAATGTCATAATTGACCTTATAACGCCTCTTACCTAATAAAGTCCCTCGACCCTTTTTCTGACCTAGCATCCCATTTCTTCTTCATAATGTACAGATTTACTTGGAAAAAGAGCCTATTTATATGGTAAGTTCTGAGAATTGTGGAAAAATTTGGAATTTTACAAACCATCCAGGTCACTTATAGACTGAACTTGATAAAAGTTGATGATGAACAAGCTACAGATCTACAGAGAAAAACATTCTAATCACAGACCTATGATTTCAACAATATAGGGGAGACAACTCTCCGAATCTATTCAGGGGAGACAACTCTCCGAATCTATTCAGGGGAGACAACTCTCCGAATCTAATCAGGGGAGACCACTCTCCGAATCTATTCAGGGGAGACCACTCTCCGAATCTATTCAGGGGAGACAACTCTCCGAATCTATTCAGGGGAGACAACTCTCCGAATCTATTCAGGGGAGACAACTCTCCGAATCTATTCCTCGTAACATTGTTTCTTGTTACTGTCCTTGTTCTACAGCAGGAGATTACATTACAGAAGGTCAACAACCTACACATTAAATTAACTACCATCAACACATGGTCAGATGTTTTTCGTTACATCTACATTTTTATTTTTTTACAATAACTTAATAAAAGCCAAAAGAAATTGATGTATGTGACATATCAACAACATCAATGGAGTTGATATTTGCTGGAATAATTATACAACAAAATTAATGGTACCCTGACAGTTTTTGAACACTTTTCCATAGAAAATAACTTACCATAGATTTAGATAACTAGATTTAGGTGATCGAGGACAAAAACATCTAAAGCTTGAATGTGTTACCAATACAACTGGTCACATTTCACAATGCATTTTTACAATAAAACACAGATAAGCATGGTTACAAAAAACATCTTTAAATGCATAAAAACAGTTCTATACTAAATAATTAATCATATTAATCATTTTTCTTGTCATGGGTGACTATTAGTCGCCGTGGTAACTGAGTCCAAGTAATGCGTGTTTCTGATGACCGGAACACGAAGAGAAGTTTGGCATAAAGATCTTCCTCAAGGCGGTATTCCCTCATCTCTCGCACTAGGTAGAGGTCCAGACACAGCTGTATGACATTGTCCACGTAGGGAAGCTCTCTGTACATAATCAGCTCAACCAATCCGGTCGTACTCAACCTCAGGATCCGACCAATCAAAAGGATGAATGTGAGGTACAGGCCGATAATGCTGAAAGGTCAAAGTTCAAACACACAATAGCAAATATGTAAGTACTGTGTATGTATGTGTGTATGTGTACTCCTACACCATCACTTCCAAACAAAGGATGTATTCATGTTACATGGTTATGGTAGAGAGTCCCATCACATTTCCCACTTTATACAGGGATTAAATACATATTTTTCTGCAGTTTTTATTATTTTTTTTATATTTATACTAAGATATGTATTGATTGAGGGCCTTTTTAGGGAGTTTGAAGATTTGGAACGGTTATCAGTAATGCTGTGATTTTTTGATTTTTTTTTAAATACAAGATTGTAAATTGAAAATTACACACTT
Source organism: Mizuhopecten yessoensis (assembly GCF_002113885.1). Taxonomy (NCBI): domain Eukaryota; kingdom Metazoa; phylum Mollusca; class Bivalvia; order Pectinida; family Pectinidae; genus Mizuhopecten; species Mizuhopecten yessoensis. Next base: position 129,381 of record NW_018405635.1, read on the forward strand.
CTAAAGTTCTGACTGAAGGATTCATACTTCTTTGACATTTAACTTAGGCATGACGGTCCCAGTGGCCTGTTTTTAGTGCACCGCACACATTCTGTAGGTGATTCAGATAACTATACTCTTTAAAATTTTCTCTAAATTAGCTGTAATGGTATAAAATTGACAACCCACCCAGGAGATGAGAACTAAAGATCTTTACTATTACTCTGTTTCCTTTATTGTTAAAAGTGAGACTCAGATATTTCATCCTTGAGCATCTCCAGCACACACGCATGCATACACACATAGGGAGAGATTAGCTAGGTGGCATAGGACTAGTAGTTAGCGCGTGATAAGGCAGCTCCTGCGAATTCCTCAAAAATTGTATATCCTAATTGTATTAATTGTTGTCTATGTACTGTAAAGTGTTTTAGAGTGGCTTATGTTAGCTAGATAGGGCGCTATATCAAATGTTGTATATTATCATTTGTAATGTTTAGAATTTAGAATTTGATAGTTTGGTCAGAAGGGAGAAATACACTGTTGTTTCTATTGATATGTGTTTAGTACACTGTGTCTTTACAAATATGAATACAAATATTATTTTATTGCAAATGAATTTTAAATCATATTCAAAAGCAATTTTTATATAAGCTGCAACAGAATCAGTGTCATGCCAACATCAGTATACCAGCAATGCTTGCCATGTAAGTGTCCATTCTGGAGAGATACTTCCCTGTTTTATAACCTTACTTCTGACACTATAATCTGAATTTCTGACTTTTTGAATTAATTGCTCAAATTCAAAAAATCATTTCATGAAACAGTTTAAACTATTACATTTACACTTAAGTTTAATCAAATATGTGGCATGGTAAGAAATTTTATACATTTAAAATCATGCCACATGGTTTGTTCCTTACGATTGAAATGTTGGCAGGTATGAAGCACTGTGATGATCTTCTCTGTGTAGTCTGTTACTATGACAACTGTTATATCAAACAAAATGTTGCCATGGTAACCAAATGATTAAGAAATGGTAGACAAAGTTAACCCAGAGGTAAAGCTTATACCAAGCTCATAAAGCTTTGCTTCTGAAGCTCATTAACATAATGTATTGTGTACTGAGATAACATAATGTATTGTGTAATGAGATTACATAATGTATTGTGTACTGAGATAACATAATGTATTGTGTACTGAGATAACATAATGTATTGTGTACTGAGTAACATAATGCATTGTGTACTGAGTAACATAATGTATTGTGTACTGAGAAAACATAATGTATTGTGTACTGAGATAACATAATGTATTGTGTACTGAGATAACATAATGT
>NW_018405635.1:134223-143115 GCF_002113885.1 Mizuhopecten yessoensis
AACACCAAGGTGAAAGGTCAAACACAACCAAGGTTAGGTCATCTCACAAAACACCAAGGTGAAAGGTCAAACATAGCCAAGGTTATGTCATCTCACAAAACACCAAGGTGAAAGGTCAAACACAACCAAGGTTAGGTCATCTCACCAAACACCAAGGTGAAAGGTCAAACACAACCAAGGTTAGGTCATCTCACAAAACACCAAGGTGAAGGTCACACAACACCAGGTGAAGATCCCAAAACACCAAGGGGAGGGTCACACAACACCAAGGTGAACGTCACACAACACCAAGGCGAAGGTTGTATAAAACAAATAATTTAACAAAACACCAAGGTGAAGGTTGTATAAAACAAATAATTTAACTTTAACAAAACACCAAGGTGAAGGTCACAGTGTTAAGTTAAAGATTACATATACAACAGAAACCATCAAAAGAAATGATACAGACACCCAAAACATTGGGATCCGATTCCCAGATGGTAACCATGGTAACAATGAGATCACAACTCCTTAGTGATGTAACCATGGTAACAATGAGATCACAACTCCTTAGTGATGTAACCATGGTAACAATGAGATCACAACTCCTTAGTGATGTAAGTGTTCCTAGTTCAGTAGCATCATGTCATATTTAACTTTATCATTAAGTTTTCACAAGAATTAAATTTAGTTTCTGCTGTTTTCTGGTTATGATTATATTGAATCCTGATACAAAACAATTTGTTATTAAAATTTGATAAAAAAAAACATAATGAAAATGCTACAAAGCCAGGAATATTTTGAACACTAAGGTGTTAGCAAGAAAGATTAATTTGTTAAAAGTAAAGAAAAAAATATACAATACAACCATATAAAAGTGATACACATGGAATTAAATGTGTATACATAGCATAAAAAACATACATGATATGGATAAAAATGAAAGATATACAAAGCTATGTACAAATGAATGCATATATAAAAACATTGTGAGGTGTTGAGTTTGAGAATATTTCATAACTTTTATATTTAATGTAATTCAATCACCTTGTAATGAAATGAGGAAGATTTACATGCAATTAACAAATTAAGAGTTATAAAACAACACTAGTCCAATTTGTCAAAGCCTGGCTAATTTTCCTTACATAATACATGTATACACATGTTAAAGACAGAATATTTCAAAAAATTAAAACAAATATTAAATTCAAAATTAATCCTACATTAATAATAAATAAATTAAACAATAAATTACCTTAAAAAATGAAAACATTAGTAATTTCTTACCCATTTAAAAAAAAAAATACATTTAGGGCTTTTAAATCTTGTCAGGCTTTGAAAAAAACTGCATGGACACCAAAATCCTACTCTAAGGGGAGATAACTCTCACAATTATAAGGCAATCGCAAACAAAGCCACAAAACAATAAAAGGAACAATACACTGTACAGTGGATCCAACTCATTGTAACATCCTACTTTGTCCCAGGGGAAAGTATCCTATATTATATAAACAGGGATATCTTCAAATACAATAAGTGAGATCCAACGTACAATGTAAGTGAAAACTTCAATGGATCAAATGGAAAGAATTGCGCTCCCGCAATAAGCCCATGATTGGTTAATGATCTGTTTAGATTTCTGTCTGTTCCTCACTGTAACCATTTTTGAATTTTTTAAGGATGGAGTATTCATTACTTATAATTAGTTACTGAACAAATTACTTTTATAATAACGGGGGTGCAAGGTTTTATAATAATGCTATCCTTGTCCAGCGACTGTTGATGGGGACACTCTGGTACTGAAGTATCTTTAGTCAGCCTATTCCATTGATTTTCGATCGTAACCAATCATAGGTTTACCAGTAATGTAGTTAGGCAGGGCACCAGCGATTATGATTCAATAAAATGATTTCATGCAATAAAAGATAAATACAGTCCTTTAGATAAATTGATAAAAATATATAAGCTACTGTAATAAGCACCCAGGGCGCTGGAAAAATTGTCAGAAAATGACATGTTTTTCAAGATAACAAATAAAAGTTACATGTAAGTCAGGAAAAATGTCTGCAGCTGCTGTGAGTATCAATGACTTTACTGTCCTACCCCGTAAATTCTACAGATATCAGTGATAGTCTGTGTAAAGACACTTAATGTGAAACCTCTATATAGTACATTAACTGGTATCTGACCCTCCATCACTATGGTTACCTACCCCTATCTGACCCTCCATCACTATGGTTACCTATATATCTGTATATATAGTATCTGACCCTCCATCACTATGATTATCTATATATCTGTATATATAGTATCTGACCCTCCATCACTATGATTAACTATAGATATGTATATATAGTATCTGACCCTCTACCACTAAGATTACCTACCCCTATCTAACCCTCCATCACTAAGATTACCAACCTGTATCTGACCCTCCATCACTAAGATTACCCCCCTGTATCTGACCCTCCATCACTAAGATTACCTACCCGTATCTGACCCTCTACCACTACGATTACCTACCCATATCTGACCCTCTACCACTACGATTTCCTACCCGTATCTAACCCTCCACCACTACGATTACCTACCCCTATCTGACCCTCTACCACTACGCTTACCTACCCATATCTGACCCTCTACCACTACGATTTCCTACCCGTATCTAACCCTCCACCACTACGATTACCTACCCCTATCTGACCCTCTACCACTCAGTTACCTACCCCTATCTAACCTTCCACCACTAAGATTCCCTACCCCTATCTAACCTTCCACCACTAAGATTACCTACCCCTATCTAACCCTCCATCACTAAGATTACCTACCCGTATCTGACCCTCCACCACTACGATTACCTACCCCTATCTGACCCTCCAGCACTAAGATTACCTACCCCTATCTGACCCCCCATCACTAAGATTACCCACCTGTATCTGACCCTCCATCACTAAGATTACCCACCCGTATCTAACCCTCCATCACTACGATTACCTACCCCTATCTGACCCTCTACCACTACGATTTCCTACCCGTATCTAACCCTCCACCACTACGATTACCTACCCCTATCTGCCCCTCTACCACTACGATTCCCTACCCATATCTGACCCTCTACCACTACGATTACATACCCGTATCTGACCCTCCACCACTACGATTACCCTCCATCACTATGATTATCTATATATCTGTATATATTGTATCTGACCCTCCATCACTATGATTACCTACCCCTATCTAACCTTCCATCACTATGATTACCTACCCCTATCTGACCCTCCATCACTAAGATTACCTACCCCTATCTAACCTTCCATCGCTATGATTACCTACCCCTATCTGACCCTCCATCACTAAGATTACCCACCTGTATCTGACCCTCCATCACTAAGATTACCTTCCCCTATATCTGACCTTCCACCACTAAGATTACCTACCCGTATCCAGTGATGAAAGAGAATCCCTCGGGTGCGACGCGGTCGTTGAAGGTGATGAGCGTCAGGGTATCAAGTAGCTTCCTTTTAGTTCCGTCCTCGCTTGGACTGAATATATTGTCCCCGTAAACGACCTCCTGGGCCTGCCACCACTCGGAGATTGTGTCGTTACGCAGACTCAGCGAAACATTGCTGTACTGGATTGAGGAACCTGGTCACCAAAGCATTTGTATAATGAGTCCTTTAAAGTGATTTAATTATTGTTTTGTTTTCTTTGAAAGTGAGTCCCGAGTACAGATATGGCTGGCAATATAATGTTTCCTCTTACATTACAATACATTTAACTTTAACAGTTCTGTTATCATGATTGTCACCTGGTAAAATGTTACTACATTCATTTTATTTTACATTTGCCTACAAGAAAAATACTTCATATCAAAAGAAAAGACAAAAATCTGATTTTTCAGATTGTAGCTGTGTGATTTTAAGCTAATGAGTGGCTATGTTTTACCAAACAAGAGTTCCCGGACCTCGGCAGCTCGGCCCTTACTCGGCAGATGTATAAATCGTGGGAATAACTCGCTCACTTCCCTGAAACAACCAATTAGAAAATCTCATCAACCAATCTGAGTTTTACAGCAAGACCTAAAACATTTCTTAAAGGATTCATGATCTAGTTCTAACATGGATTCAGATCAGCTCCTGTCATATATTCCTATAGCGTAATTCAACAGGACCCACAGGCCTGAATTGGTCACCCTGATTTTACAATGTGTAACAGGTTACAGATATTATGCGCATAATTCTGGAAATAATGTAAATGTAATCAGACTAGAAGGAGAATGTCTCCAGTAAAACAATGTGTACCAAGTTTCAACAGACTCGTCTACAGACGTACAGAGGAAAGGATAGAAGGAGAATGTCACCAGTAAAACAATGTGTACCAGGCTTCAACAGACTCGTTTACAGACGGACAGAGGACAGGATAGAAGGAGAATGTCACCAGTAAAACAATGTATACCAAGCTTCAACAGACTCGTTTACAGACGGACAGAGGACAGGATAGAAGGAGAATGTCACCAGTAAAACAATGTATACCAAGCTTCAACACTCGTCTACAGACGGCCAGAGGAAAGGATAGAAGGAGAATGTCTCCAGTAAACCAATGTGTACCAAGCTTCAACAGACTCGTCTACAGACGGACAGAGGGAAGGACAGAAGGACGGACAGAAGGACGGACAGAAGGAAGGACAGAAGGAAGGATAGAAGGAAGGACAGAAGGACGGACAGAAGGAAGGACAGATCGTCTGACAAAGTGGTTCTAGTAAAATACCGTCCCTTACTGAAAAGAGATTCTAGTATATATTTATTCAATTTGCATGACAGGTATAAAGGTTTCGATGTGCTATTTACTTATGGGCAACAATGCTATGAAGTATGATGGTGACCAGAGTCAGGTACTGAACTAATAGTTTAGATGGCTCCTTGACCTTGACCTTCTGAGATATGACCTTCAGCCAAGGTCATGACATGCTCTCGAACAATGGACAGCAATGCTATGAAGTAAGACTGAGGAGCAGAGTTCTGGCCAAGAGAGGACATAATACACAGAATCTGATTCCAATATCCACTGTCTTATTCGTCAATAAACCGTCTTATTTGTTGGTGAGAGTATAATTAAAAGAACATGTCAGATACATCAAAACATTGTAAATATTTTTGCATTTGTAATGCCCAACTGGTATGTAGTGTTATATTTTTATTTCAAGGCAATTCTTACTATATCAGTGTATGAATACATATATCCTAACCACTACTGCTACGATTGTGTGACTACATACTCAGAATATAGTTCTTTAAAAAAACATTACTCAAAATGTTTCCTGGCTATACCTATATCAACACTTATCAAAATGTTCCCTGGCACCTATATCAACACTTATAAAATTGGATTATTCTGTTCATTTCAATAAAAAAAAAATAAACAAATGAATCAGATATGATAGCTTGATTTGTTTAACATTTAGATTTTGTGTGGGAAACAACAGGTGACGTCAGTAAAGTTCCTCTGTCCCTGTTCTAATTATTGACCTTGTCTCTCTGACAGCAAAGGGAAATTTTGAATTTAGAGAAAGTGATCAATCCTTATTGTATTCATCGTACTGCTTTAATGTTCCTACTGTTTTATACTGGTGTGAAAATTATAAAAAAAAATCTGTCAATCTTTACATTTAAATACTAAAAGTTAAGTTTAGAATAGTGCTCACAACATCTTAATCACATGAGCAATTGAATAAGTTATTCAATATGTTAATTCACGTAACAAAATGACAACAATGAAAATAGGTGACTGACATTGACAAGTTTGTATTCAAAATCTAATCAACACATAAAATGTTGTAATTTTAAGTTGGTAGATTAACCTATCAAGCCCTATTTCACAGGAACTTGTTAAAAGATGTATTCTGATTTCGCTCCAACCTCTCAACCAACATGACCATAACATAAGCATGGAGGTTTTATTACTCACACTTTATCACCATGCATTTTCTCCACGATCTCCGCTAACTTGTTCTGTGTCAGTGGATCAAGTTTTGCGGTAAACTCATTACTGAGTGACTCTCCTGCCTGGGATGAACTTGGCGTCCTAGAAATGAGAATTAACGTACAAGTTTACTTGACTTCATCTGTGCTAAGATTGTAACTTTAGGCAACCTGGAATTCTGTTACTTGTGTGTACTTACCTGGTGAAGCTGACGTAGAACTCTATGTTACATGTGTGTACTTACCTGGTGAAGCTGACGTAGAATTCTATGTTACTTTAGTGTACTTACCTGGTGAAGCTGACGTAGAACTCTATGTTACTTGTGTGTACTTACCTGGTAAAGCTGACGTAGAACTCTATGTTACATGTGTGTACTTACCTGGTGANTATAAACATACACATCTATATATATATCAATGCACCAGGACGGATCATGCACCTACAGCGCATATTTCCCCCTATTTCAAAACAAGAGGCCCAATGGGCCGGCATCGCTCAATTGGTATTAATCTCACACTTTTAATCCTAAAAGTGGACTAAAATACAGCTACAGGCAAAAAAAAATTGATTCATAAGAACCCATTAAAAGATTTAAACATATGACGTCTGTGACCTTGAATGTCTAACAAGGACATTCGGTTGAAAGTGGGTCAAGGTCATTCATTTGAACAAACTTGGTAGTCCTTCAACCCAGCATGCTACAGGCCCAATATCAGTACCCTGGACCTTTTGGTTATTGAGAAGTGGTTTGAAGATTTTAAGACATTTTGCCCCTATCACCTTGAAAGTGGGTCAAGGTCATTCATTTGAACAAACTTGGTAGCCCTTCATCCCAGCATGCTACATGCCCAATATCAGTACCCTGGCCCTTTTGGTTATTGAAAAGGAATCGTTTGAAGATTTTAAGACATTTTACCCGTGATCTTGAAAGTGGGTCAAGGTCATTCACTTGGACAAACTTGGCAGTCCTTCATTCCAGCATGTTAATGGCCAAATATCAGTACCCTAGGCCTTTTGGTTTTTGAGAAGTCGTTTGAAGATTTTAACACATTTGACCCCTGTGACCTTGAAAGAGTGTCAAGGTCATTCATTTGAACAACCTTGGTAGCCCTTCATCTAATCATGCTACAGGCCCAATTTCAATACCCTGGGCCTTTTGGTTATTGAAAAGAAGTCGTTTGAAGATTTAAAGAGATTTGACCCTTGTGACCTTGACAGTTGGCCAAGGTCATTTATTTGAACAAACTTGGTAGCCCTTCATCCCAGCATGCTACAGGCTCAATATCAGTACCCTGTGCCTTTTGGTTATTCAGAAGAAGTTGTTTAAAGTAAAAAGTTGATGCCGCACCATGCCATAAGCTCACTTGGCCCTTTGGGCCAGGTGAGCTAAAAACAAAATGGCTAAAGGAAGAACTAAACAGATCTTTCATGTTGCAATGATCTATTTTTCCACATTAAGTACTGTACTAGTAAATATGTGAAATGACAAACTCACTTTCATACACATCAGTATTAAGTTTAGATCAAAAGTTATCTCAGGGTGCATTTACTGTTAACATGACTCGATCAAACAGATTAGAGGAAAGAAGAGAAAAGATCGAACTGACGAAGAACTAATGAAGATGGTACAATGGTGGGCACCAAGATCCCTCTGGGACCTCTTGTTTCAGAAATAACAGGTCAAATTATTCCCTTTATAATATTTTCTAACTCTGGTTGTAGGGAAACATGAATATCTGTTTCCCCTCAATAAACTATGCTTATAATCCCGAGGAAAAAAAATCTACAAGGAAACATATACATACCATACAGCTGATTATTTTCTAATCATAATTGATCAATTACAAAACTATTACTACTAAATTCCTGCCAATAGCAGCTTTATGTTATGAGACTATAACTGAAGTTGGTCTGTGCAGGGCGTATAAATACATCTGACTTGCACAATGTAAACGTATGCCGAATAAAGGCCGCAAAAAACGATCGATAAAAATGTTTTATGACGCTGATAAAGTAGTTTACAAAATGTTATTTGTTTATAGTTTGTTTATAGAGAATATTCTATATATACTGTAGTATCATTTATTTTCACGGGGTTAAAATTTCGTGGTTGTCATATACCGGTACTATCATATTTCAAGGACATTATATTACGCTGATTTCTGATTTTCCCCTATCTATATCATACCAAATTTGTTTTCGCCGGGATTTAATTTCGTGGATTATTTGTTATCCACGAAATAAACGAAAATTAATGCCATGAAAATTCATGATTTTACAGTTTAATATATATTAAAAACAAATGAATTCATAATGAAAGTTGCATTTTTAGTCTTTTCAATTTTGTATAGGAAATGGTGCCTGACGTCAGCTGTTGTTTTTGTATCGTTCTAGATATTGACCTGCATGACCTGACTGACAGTAATAAGCAGGAAATTTGAAAGTTGGAAAAGACATATGTTTTTTACGAAAATGCATAGATGTGTCAGACCTGCACCATGATAAGTTTGTATGTGACACATGTGGCAGTTATACCAGTATGTCTGCCACATCTATGCAGTTTACTGCTTAAATACGGGCATAAGGGGTTTATGTTCCAACATACAAGTCCACACAAGCTTGTATCTGTGTATCATTAAAACTGTGAGAATACTGCTCAAGTTTCTTCTTTTCTGGTCCATTATTTTTGCAGATTTGCTAAAACGGTCAATTTTGCAGGATCTATATTTTATGCAGTTGAGGTGTAGTGGGCATGGCAGTAGTAGTGGGGATGTAATGATTCATGTATTGTATGTAGTTTGTGAGGGAACTATGTCACTGCCAAAACAAGAGGCCCAATGGGCCTGAATCGCTTACCTGGTATCAATCTCACACTACAGGCAGAATATCAGTGTTTGATTCATAAGAACCTATTAAAAGATTTAAACATTT
>NW_018405635.1:143358-178449 GCF_002113885.1 Mizuhopecten yessoensis
AAGAAGTTGTTTAAAGTTTTTAACATATTTGACCCCTGTGACCTTGAATATGGGTGAAGGTCATTCATTTGAACAAACTTTGTAGCCCTTCATCTCAGCTAGCTACTGGCCAAATATCATTACCCTGGGCATTTTGGTTATTCAGAAGAAGTTGTTTTAAATGTTTTTGACATATTTGACCCCAGTGACCTTGAATATGATTCAAGGTCATTCATCTGAACAAACTTGGCAGCCCTTCATCCCAGCATGTTACTGGCTAAATATCATCACCCTAGGCCTCTTGGTTATTCAGAAGAAGTTGTTTAAAGGTTTTAAACATATTTGACCCCTGTGACCTTGAAAACAGATGAAGGTCATTTATTTGAACAAACTTGGAAGCCCTTTATCCCAGCATGCTTCTGGCCAAATATCATCACCCTAGGCCTTTTGGTTACTGAGAAGAAGTTGTTTAAAGTAAAAAGTTGACGCGGGCCAGACGGCGAATGCCGCACCATGCCATAAGCTCACTTGGCCCTTTGGGCCAGGTGAGCTAAAAATAGACCCCTTTCAGTAATACAAGCAAACATTTCATATTTATCAATATTTTACCTGGAATCCTCCGATTGCTATGGTAACGGTGCAGTCGATGGGGGGATTAGGTACATACACGGTGTTGGCCAGAGAGAAAATCACCAGTGGAAACCAAATGATAAAGATGACCAATATCAGTAGTGAACCTCCCATTCCATACTTCACTAGTGACCGCTTCTTCTCACCACGCGGCGTCGGGTATTTCTGTAACCAGAGAGTCAACATTGGCACATTATAAGAAAAAGCCAGAACAAAACAAATATCATCAAATTGAATTAAAAACTTTATATTTAACAATACATTAGCATATAGTTTTATAAATTCCAAAATTTTGAACAAATGATTTCTTTACAAGGGAAAATAAGATCTGTTCCTTGTTTTGGAAATAAAGAACGAGAGCCAACAAGGGTCAGCAAATTCTCGAGGAAACCCTGTGCAGCACTTGCTGAATACAAGAATGAATTCCTTTAGGACGGGTTTGTGTTTGTAAAATGTTGGTATCACCTTTAAGTTATATTCTGGACAATTTTATTTAAAGTAACAGTGATCTTGACCTTTGACAAAACACCTTTACACTCAGGGGACATAATTCTGTATCACCTTTACACTCAGGGGACATTATTCTGTATCACCTTTACACTCAGGGAACATAATTCTGTATCACCTCTACACTCAGGGAACATAGTTTTGTATCACCTTTACTCTCAGGGAACATAATTCTGTATCACCTCTACACTCATGGGATGTAAACCTGAACCATCTTTACACCCCAAGATATATAATCCTGTATCACTTTTTTGGGGACGCCTACCCTTTCTGACTCTCTCCAGCATTTTAGGACATAAATGTTGGCATATATATCCTCCATTTGAAGCCAGCTGCCAATAGCCATTGTCGTGTCTGTCCAGATCCAGTCCATCAACACGCGCAGCTCCAGCAGGAACGGTATGGCAAGGAATCTATTCCAAGACAAATAAGTATAGCAAGGGATATATTACAGACAAGTAAGTGTAGCATGGGATATATTACAGACAAATAAGTATAGCAAGGGATATATTACAGACAAATAAGTATAGCAAGGGATATATTATAGACAGATAAGTATAGCAAGGGATACATTACAGACAAATAAGTATAGCAAGGGATATATTACACACAAATGAAGCAAGGAACATTTTCTAAACAAAAAGTATAAAACGATACTTTTTGTATACAAACCTGTACAGCTAGTAATCTATATAGATTATACCAATATAACAAGGAGCCTTTGCTATACAAACAAGTACCATAACATTTTAAGGTCCAAATGTCTTCTAGATAAAAACATGTTCTCTGCCAAAAGAGCAACACTCACCCTTTGAAGAGGAAGAGGTTGAGGTAGTTGTACTTCTTGGTGAGGAAGTTTCCAAGGATACGTGTTGGATAGCTAGACCTGATCTGGTACGCAGACAAGCCGAAGTAAATACACTTCATAAAGTACCACAGCTGGGCAGGGGTATTCTCCGAAAACTTCCTGAAAAAAGAAGCTACACTTCATAAAGTACCACAGCTGGGCAGGGATATTCTCTGTAAACTTCCTGGAACAGTAAATACACTTCATAAAGTACCACAGCTGGGCAGGGGTATTCTCTGAAAACTTTCTGAAAAAAGAAGCTACACTTCATAAAGTACCACAGCTGGGCAGGGATATTCTCCGAAATCTTCCTGAAAAAAGAAGCTACACTTCATAAAGTACCACAGCTGGGCAGGGGAATTCTCTGTAAACTTCCTGGAAAAGTAAATACACTTCATAAAGTACCACAGCTGAGCAGGGATATTCTCTGTAAACTTCCTAGAAAAGAAAATACACTTCATAAAGTACCACAGCTGGGCAGGAGTATTCTCCGAAAACTTCCTGAAAAAAGAAGCTACACTTCATAAAGTACCACAGCTGGGCAGGGGTATTCTCTGAAAACTTTCTGAAAAAAGAAGCTACTCTTCATAAAGTACCACAGCTGGGCAGGGGTATTCTCCGAAAACTTCCTGAAAAAGAAGCTACACTTCATAAAGTACCACAGCTGGGCAGGGATATTCTCTGTAAACTTCCTAGAAAAGTAAATACACTTCATAAAGTACCACAGCTGGGCAGGTATATTGTCTGTAAACTGCCTGAAATACTAAACATGGATAGTTTTGAAAATAAAAAAAATCACTGAGCTACCTACATCATCCCTGATCAATTTTTTTTCATCCGAGGCACATTTTACTAGAGGCCCAGGGGGCCTGTATCACTCACCTGGTTATTTAAGCAATCCTGGCACAATATTTACATTTGCTCTACTGTAATGCCAATTTGTAACCACTTCAGACATGTAGGGTAAGACTTGGAAGCGTTACTATGGAGACTTTATAATTCATAAAGAATTAAGGTTGTTACTATTACTAGCACATTAGTTGGGTTCCAGATAAAAAGTAGTATGTGATGGCTGTTCATTTGTCGAATTGTCTATATAAACGATACCAAACTTTACCCCCTCCCCAAAGGCAAACGAGGGACCTGGGGCACATGAAAATCACAAAGTATATAAACCACTCGAAGGCCTTTACAACTATTAGTAGTATTTGATACCAGCATTTCTGGAACTGCAGAAGAAGATTTTTGAAATTGGCCTCCTTTTTCACCCCAAACCCAGCCCATTATACCCGCAGACCTTCCTCCCCTAACAAGTATTTTTGTCAAAAATGAGCAAACTCCATTCAAAACATTGGAAGATATGGCCTATTATGTATATTTCCTATATAAACTATACTAAATTTCACCCCCTCACCAGGGGCAAACGGGGGGCCTGTTAGACATGAAAATCACAATTTTCATAAACCACCCAAACACTTTTACAGCTATGGGTAGTATTTGATCCTGGCATTTTTGTAACTAGAGAAGAAGATTTTTGAAATTTTCCCAAATTTCTCCCCTTTTTCAACCCCTAACTCAGCCCCCTAGGGGGCCAGGCTCACACGATTTATACCAGCAGACCCTCCTCCCCTAAAAAGTATTTCTCTCAAATATGAACAAATTATTTTCAAAACAATAGAAGATATGGCCCGTCATGCCTATTTCCTATATAAACTATACTAAATTTTACCCCCTCCTCAGGGGCAAATGGGGGCCCTGGGAGACATAACAAGAAGCCCAATGGGCCTGCATCGCTAACCTGGTATTAATCTCACACTTGTAATCTTAAAGCTACAGGCAGAATATCAGTGTGACCTTGAATGTCAAACAATGACATCAGGTTGAAAGTGGGTCAAGGTCATTCATTTGAACAAACTTGGTAGCCCTGATTGCTACAGTCCAAATATCAGTACCCTGGGCCTTTTGGTTATCGAGAAGAAGTTGTTTAAAGGTTTTAAACATATTTGACTCCTGTGACCTTGAAAATGGATGAAGGTCATTTATTTGAACAAACTTGGTAGCCCTTCATCCCAGCATGCTACTGGCTAAATATCATCACCTTAGGCATCTTGGTTATTCAGCAGAAGCTTAAGTTGTTTAAATGTTTTGAACATATTTGGCCCTGTGACCTTGAATATAAGTCAAGGTCATTTATTTAAACAAACTTGGTAGCCCTTTATCCCAGCATGTTACTGGTCAAATTTAGGCACCCAAGGCCTCTTAGTTATTCAGAAGAAATTGTTTAAAGGTTTTAAACATATTTGACCCCTGTGACCTTGAATATAAATCAAGGTCATTTATTTAAACAAACTTGGTAGCCCTTCATCCCGGCATGTTACTGGCCAAATTTAAGCACCTTAGGCCTATTGGTTATTCAGAAGAAGTTGTTTAAATGTTTTAAACATATTTGACGCATGTGACCTTGAATATAAATCAAGGTCATTTATTTGAACAAAATTGGTAGCCCTTCATCCCAGCATGTTACTGGCCAAATATCATTACCCTATGCCTCTTGGTTATTCAGAAGAAGTTGTTCAAAGAATTTAACATATTTGACACCTGTGACCTTAAAAATAGATGAAGGTCATTTATTTGAACAAACTTGGAAGCCCCTTATCCCAGCATGCTTCTGGCCAAATATCATCACCCTATGCCTTTTGGTTATTCAGAAGAAGTTGTTTAAAGAATTTAACATATTTGACCCCTGTGACCTTGAAAATGGATGAAGGTCATTTATCTGAACAAACTTGGTAGCCCTTCATCCCAGCATGCTTCTGGCCAAATATCATCACCCAAGGCCTTTTGGTTACTGAGAAGAAGTTGTTTAAAGTAAAATGTTGACGACGGACGAAGGACGGATGACGGACGCCGCACCATGCCATAAGCTCACTTGGCTCTTCGGGCCAGGCGAGCTAAAAATCACAAATTTTATAAACCACCCAAATGCCATTACCACTATGGGAAGTATTTGATCCTAGCATTTTTATAACTAAAGAACAAGATTTTTGAGATTTCCCCTCCCCCTTTTCGGCCCCTAACTCAGCCCCCTAGGGGGTCAGGCTCATAAAGATTTCACCTGCAGACCCCCTCCCTCTAACAAGTATTTCTCTCAAATATGAACAACTTCCGTTCAAAACAATGGAAGATATGGCCTATTATGTTTATTTCCTATATCTAGGGTGGCTAGGAGACATGTAAATCACCATTTTTATAAACCACCCAAAGGCCTTTACAACTATGAGTAGTATTTGGTTTTTAGCACTTCGGGAAATGGAGAAGAGGATTTTTTATTTTTTTTTCTAAATTTTCCCCTTTTTGACCCTAACTAAACCCCCTAGGGGGCCACACTTATTTCATAAATCCATTGAGCCCCTGGTCCCAAGGATGCTTCATATCAAATTTAGTTAAAATCCAATCAGTCGTTCAGGAGATAAAGGCTTTTAAAGGGAAAAGTTGACGCCGGACGCCGCGGTACGGCATAAGCTCACTTGCCCTTCGGCAAAAGATACAACACCAAACTGGTGAAGTCATGTTACCACAACTTGTCGTTATGGGGGTTTGTTTAATTAGGCATAACTTCAAATGTTTCTCTGTCATATTAAATTAATAAGACAGACCAGCGAAGTCCACTTTTTTCCAATAACCACTTAAAGTGTTCTTGGTCTCTCTTTATTTTTTTCCGAAAATGAATTGATGTTTCTTTGGAATGCATACTCCTATCATTTTTGTAAAATGATGGTTTTACAATAACATTTCTAGAAATTAAACCTCTTCCTTAAAACTATTGAGGATATATTGTACATAGCCGCACCTCTCTGTGACAGACGGAAGGATGAAGAACAGCCAAATGTGGATCATGGCCACCAAGAAGATCTGGAAGATGAACTTTCCCATCACATTTTTCCTGAGGTAGAGCGCACGATCAATGATGATAAGGATGAACTGGGTGACTAACATGAAGAGGAAAGTCACAGGGACCTGAAAATATAAATTATTTATCACACAGGGACCTGAAAATATAAATTATTTATCACACAGGGACCTGAAAATATTAATACTAATTATTTATCACACAGGGACCTGAACATATTAATATCAATTATTTATCACACAGGGACATGTAGTCATTTTGTCATCACTACTGAAAGCAATGTACATTATATATTGTTTTTTAAATGTTTCAATGCCCCAATAAATGTTGATCTTCTGATCAAGACCTTCTTGATATTAATCTTACTGATCAATTATTGTATAACCTTAATCTTCAAAGAAATACAATCAATCTTGTAGATTCAACTAATACAGTTGTTCCAATATCCAGTAAAATTTCAGGGAAAGCATTTAAAACAAAATTGCTGTAATCCAGGGCCCTATTCCACAGTGTAAGCACATGAGCTAAGAAGGGAAGTGGCTGGTCAACCAACCAGACTGTACCCTGATGATTCCAAATAAACACTGTAGACAGCCTTACCCTGTCGTCACGGAGATACGATGTTACGTCACCTCCTCCTCCAGATTGCTGCAATAAAAGAGCACACATAGTACTGTTATACACTGCTATATACCCTCAACATCATCCCATTTACCCTAGTGTATTATTAGGAGATAGCCAGCATCCTTTGACTTAACACAGTGGCACCATCATTCCGTATGTATGGCAGACACGATCCGTCTAGGGAGGTAACTAGATTAAAATCTCTTATTCAGATCAAATGATGGGTGCTATAGGTACTGGGCGAGTTTGATCATCAGCCGTTTACCACAGTCGGGCTGTTACACCTAATGTGCTTACACATTCTAGTAAACAACAACCAATCACTGCCTTGCTTTCAAATAATCACATAGGAGCACTGACGACCACAAGTTGCTATAGTTCAACCAAGGGAGTTTGGTGAGTTGTACCATAGTCATCCAGACAGGCACACTACACAGTACTAAATAGAGACTGGTTGTACTCTAGTTAGACCATAGTTACTATATATAGTTGATGATTGAACTTGCCCTCTGAATATGTAAAATTAAATAGTAACTAGTGAATACAAAACATATAAAAAGTAAATTTTCAAAAAAAATATTAAGAAATGGTTTTCTATTTACAGAATAACCAGTATAGCCTAAGTGGATTCCCATAACTGTTTATTGTTGGAACATATCACAATGTTGTGGACACTTACCGCTGGTCCGAATGCCTGGTAACCAAACAACACAATCAGGAAGTTGATGAAATCACAGAAAAACATGGAAGCGTACACATCAGTTGTGGCGTTGTAGTCTGGGTTAGTCAACTGTTTGTAGAAATCTGTGAAAGGCTGGAAATATTTCTTCTTCCTGTGAAGATAAACTCTCAAAATTGCTTTTGATAGGAAAACTTTTATATGAGATTTTCATTCTTTTACATACATTTATACATTCATTCTTCAGATATTTGCAGATTTGTTTTTCATATATATTCTCCTGAAAATGCTGTCTACTAGAGATTCCACCTACATTAAGAGATCACTTGAGTCAAGAGATCACCTGTGTACATAGACCACCTGTGTTAAAGATACCACCCATGTTGGGAGACCAGTCCATATTAAGACAAAGCTTGTATGTAGAGAGCACCTGTGTTAAGAGACCACCTGTGTTAAAAGTGCACCTGTGTTAATAGACCACAGTATTAAGAGTGCACCTGTGTTAAGGGACCACCTTATTAAGAGACAACTTGTGTTAAGAGACCACCTGTGTTAAGAGACCACCTTATTAAGAGACCACCTGTGTTAAGAGACCACACATGTTAAGAGACTACCTGTGTTAAGAGATCACACATGTTAAGAGACCACCTGTGTTAAGAGACCACCTGCGTTAAGAGACCACCTGCGTTAAGAGACCACCTATGTTAACAGACCACACATGTTAAGAGACCACACATGTTAAGGGACCACCTGTGTTAAGGGACCACCTTATTAAGAGACCACCGGTGTTAAGAGACCACACATGTTAAGAGACCACGGGTGTTAAGAGACCACATATGTTAAGGGACCACCTGTGTTAAGGGACCACCTTATTAAGAGACCACACATGTTAAGAGACCACCTTATTAAGAAACCACACATGTTAAGAGACTACCTTATTAAGAGATCACTAGTGTTAAGAGACCACATTATTAAGAGACCACCTTATTAAGAGACCACCGGTGTTAAGAGACCACACATGTTAAGAGACCACCGGTGTTAAGAGACCACACATGTTAAGGGAACACCTGTGTTAAGAGACCACCTTAATATGAGACCAACTGTGTAAAGAGACCACCTGCATTAAGAGACCACATGTGTTAAGAGACCACATATGTTAAGGGACCACCTGTGTTAAGGGACCACCTTATTAAGAGACCACCGGTGTTAAGAGACCACACATGTTAAGAGACCACCGGTGTTAAGAGACCACACATGTTAAGGGAACACCTGTGTTAAGAGACCACCTTAATATGAGACCAACTGTGTAAAGAGACCACCTGCATTAAGAGACCACATGTGTTAAGAGACCACATATGTTAAGGGACCACCTGTGTTAAGGGACCACCTTATTAAGAGACCACCGGTGTTAAGAGACCACACATGTTAAGAGACCACCTGCAGTAAGAGACCACCTATGTTGAGAGACCACATGTGTTAAGAGACCACATGTGTTAAGAGACCACACATGTTAAGGGACCACCTGTGTTAAGGGACCACCTTATTAAGAGACCACACATGTTAAGAGACCACCTTATTAAGAGACCACACATGTTAAGAGACTACCTTATTAAGAGATCACTAGTGTTAAGAGACCACATTATTAAGAGACCACCTTATTAAGAGACCACCGGTGTTAAGAGACCACACATGTTAAGAGACCACCTTATTAAGAGACCACTGGTGTTAAGGGACCACCTGTGTTAAAGGACCACCTGTGTTAAGTGACCACTCCTATAACTCCACATTATATATTTTCTGTATTTCAAGATCACATGTACCGTAAAAACTCGTGCAATTTGCGCACCTATGAAATTTGCGCAGGTACTTTTTGAGGCTGAAAATCCAAAAAAAAGCTTTCAAATATTTTGCGAACCAAACATTTACGAAAATCGATCTCTGAAAATGAAAGACAAAGCGCTTTGGATTCTTAGGATTTGTATAATTTGTTTATTATAAGTGAGTTCATAAGTATTGTTTGCAGTTACAATGATGTTAAAACTAAGACGAAACTGCGTAAAATGTGTATTTTGTTGTTTGTTTCCTTTGAAATATCTGATCACACATGACACACACGTGTGCGCATATCGGCATACATCAATTCATTTTAGCAATATTTTTTTCATAAAACATTTACTTGCTTACAAAAACATATCAACTATTAAGTAATTTGATGTTTAGTAACCACTGGTGCATATATCCTGGTGAAAGACATACTTAGCTACCTTCTATTGATCATAATTACGATCAGTGAGAAGGGCTCATCATGGCGGCTTGGGTATCGTCACTTCAAACCAGGTCATGTCACAGTTCAATTTGGCGATATTTTATGGTGACCCGATTTGAGAAAAAAATCAGAACTTACATGGAGCGGAGCTTAAAATTGAACAACTACATTTTCGTAATAGTTGATCGGCGATTCTCTTGCATAGGAATTTGCTAAACTTTCTTTGTTAACAGTTAGTTACCTATTTAATAATGCTTTTCCATAAACTCAGGTAACAACACAGAATGTATCAATTTTATCTTTTATTGATGTTTGACATAAGTAAATGTGTTGATCGTCGTTTGTCTTTGAGTTCCGTGTACATGTATCAAGGGAGATTATCTCGTGTCCAAGATGGCGGTCTGCCAGAATCGTCTATCTTTTCATGAAAAAAACCCTTGAAATTGCTAACGCTTATGTATTCTGCGCAACCACCACTTTGGGCATTAATTTTCTCAAAAAAAAAGTGCGCAAATTACACGAGTTTTTACAGTAATAAGAGACCAATTAATGAACTTCCTGAAGGTGGTCTCTTAATACAATCCCAATAAATCCCTTATTATATCCCTTATCATGTCCATTTCCCATTTGGAAATCAATTTTTCTTATGAACTTTATTAGTTTGAACAGATCTTAATTGAATATTCTATAATGACAATTAATAATAGTATTCTATTTTCATATACAGTTACAAACAGTATCATCATCAGGGCCTATTTTTACAAAGTGTAATCAGCTTAACATCAACTTAATGAAAAAATTTGAACAAAGTTGTTTTCAAAAAGATAGAAATTCAAACTTAACTAGATGTATAGGATTCAAAATTACTATCTTATGAAAAACAAAACCTCAAAGTTTTTTTGGGTTTTTTTACGAAGTTCTCAAAAATTTACATTTGCATCCTGTTATAAGCTGATATGGCTTTAAATAAATAGGGAAGCTGAACAGAGAACGTGGGCTACTGTGGATCTATTTAAGGCGGTGACCCACCTCTTGGACTTCTTCTTCCCTCTGTCAAGGTCATCCGGTCCGGACTCCTCTATTGAGGTCACCTGCAGACTGGTGGACGCTGTGGACTCGGTCCAAGGGGTAACGTCAGCATCGTCCTGGCAACATGAAACATTGTAACACCCAAATTTTGTAAATCCAAGGCCTTTGTACTACACACCTAGCGGAGGCAATGTATCAAAATTACTCTAAGTGAGTGCTACATGTTCACCCACTGCACTCCATATTTTTATTTGATACAGTATAGAATATGGCTTTTAATGCCGAGATACGCCTTGAAAACTGGGATACAAACACTAGGCAAACAGGCAAATATTATCATAGATTTCCACTTCATTCAAAGCTGGGTTATGAAAATTGTATAAAACCCCACAAAATTTCAACTAAATATATGATCTAAAAGAAAATGAAAAAAAAAGCTTTACCACCAAATGTTAAAGTTATTCATTTCAAAACCATTTGATGTCAGATTGACAGATATTTACCTCCGGCAGTGGAGAGTTTGGTCGACTGATAACCTTTTCTATCTCCTTCAAGTCTGCATCTATGTCTTCAGCATCCTTCCATAGACCGTAGCGCTACAAAGTCGAGTTTCCAACAGTATATTGATACACCCAAATCAGCCATTCACAATACCTAACAGCCACTATATATACCACACACTTGTTGTAGACATACTGGTATGTGTTTTGTCGGTGTTGCCTGTCAGTATTCTGGGAATCATATCAATTATCAAGCCATATTTTTATGTTCACTTCAAACATTACGGTAACCAGACTTGTTTGCCACCTGTGACTTAGCACCCAGCGAATCCCAAAATGATTCTGTCAAAATTTTGTACTAAATATCAACAAGAGGCCTAAAGTGCCCAAGCACTCACATCACGACCTCATAGGGATCAATTATACTAAGTTAGGAATCAATTGGTGCAGCCATTCTTTAGAAGAAGTCAAAAATGTCTCAGCCAATCAGATACCAGATGACCATCTTAGATTTTTGGATTGGCACGAAAAATAACAACACTTGGTCAGGAAATCATAAGGAATATTTGTACTAAGTTTTAAGTCAATTACACAAGTGGTTCTGAAGCAGAAGTTGAAAATATGCAATTTTAATTGAAGGTACTTGACAATGGAGGATGACGGATGGCAATTTATAGCTCACATGAGCAATCATGTGAGCTAAAATGACTTAAAATGGCAAGAATTGCTGAGATTATAATATCACAAGACAACAGAACTGTTAAACACTTACCTTGAGGATCGTCCGGTGTATGAACAGAGCCAGCAGAAGCACCAGATCAGCATAAGCATATCCATCTTTCTTCTCAATCCCAATAATTCGAGGCGGCCAGAAAGGAGAAGATGGTGGAAGACCATCATTCCATGTAAAAAATCCAAACTGGAAGAGGTACTTGACAACCACGATAGCCTGCAGGTAAAACAATACACAGGTAAACCTTATAACAACAGTCTACAGGTAAAACAATACACAGGTAAACCTTATAACAACAGCCTACCGGTAAAACAATACACAGGTAAACCTTTTAACAACAGTCTTTAGGTAAAATAATACACAGGTAAACCTTATAACAACAGCCTACAGGTAAAACAATACAATGGTAAACCTTATAACAACAGCCTTCAGGTAAAACAATACACAGGTAAACCTTATAACAACAGCCTACAGGTAAAACATTGCACAGGTAAACCTTATAACAACAGCCTACAGGTAAAACATTTACAGGTAAACCTTATAACAACAGCATACAGGTAAAACAAAACACGTGTAAACCTTATAACAACAGCCTTCAGGTAAAACAATACACAGGTAAACCTTATAGCAACAGCCTACAGGTAAAACATTGCACAGGTAAACCTTATAACAACAGCCTACAGGTAAAACATTTACAGGTAAACCTTATAACAACAGCACACAGGTAAAACAAAACTCGTGTAAACCTTATAACAACAGCCTTCAGGTAAAACAATACACAGGTAAACCTTATAACAACAGCCTACAGGTAAAACATTGCACAGGTAAACCTTATAACAACAGCCTACAGGTAAAACATTTACAGGTAAACCTTATAACAACAGCATACAGGTAAAACAAAACTCAGGTTAACCTTATAACAACAGCCTAGCTACAGGTAAAACAATTCACAGGTAAACCTTATAACAACAGCCTTCAGTTAAAACAATACACAAGTAAACCTTATAACAACAGCCTTCAGGTAAAACATGACACAGGTAAACCTTATAACAACAGCCTACAGGTAAAACATTTACAGGTACACCTTATAACAACAGCATACAGGTAAAACAATACACATGTAAACCTTATAACAATAGCCTACAGGTAAAACAATACACAGGTAAACCTTATAACAACAACACAGGTAAACCCAATAACAATAGCCTACAGGTAATTAAGGGATACCCATTATAAGGAAAGCCGGCACTCTGTTATTGACCCTTTTTATCATTATATATTATACGTTAATCATCGTTTTAACACCATTTCTCTAAGCCATCCTCAAACTCATTTAAAGTTTTTGTCTGCTCTTGGTATTTTGATAGATTCGACCTGTGACTATTCCGACATCCTTGCTAATCCAACACAATTATACACAGTAAACCTTCGGTCAGTTCGATTAGGCAGATAATTGGGTGATAGCTTGAACCCTGCTTACCCACATTTCGGATAGTTAGAACACATAATTTGAATACTGAAATTACGTAATTATTGATCGATGTTAGCTATCAGCAATGCAATAATAGCCTCGTGAAACTTAAACTGATCTATTTTGTATTGACAGCATTTAGCGACTGAGTTACGGGTAGCACTCGTGAAGTAAGGCCATTGCTGTCATTGATGTTGGTCAATTTGTACATGAATATGCCACATGTTAGCAATGATCGAGTTTCTTTCTTGTAAATATATGCACGCGCAAGCAAAACCATCCTCAAGGCCCCGACCATGCATGTATAACATCCTATTAGGCCCTGAACATGTATAACATCCTATCAGTACTGAGAGTGGAATATGTTACTGTCACCTGGCCGCCGATCCCCAATAAATTACTTAATTGATATATTACATGTACGTGTGCCAAAACAAAAATATTTGACCAGGTGGTCCATCGAACTATTCCATCATTGCAGTTTCATTCCAACCTCTGCATTCTGATACATTACAATTGAGTGAATAATCAGTTTGGAAGGAGATTCTGTTGTTTGCCGCGTGAGGTTAGTTGACCCACCTCTGTATAGGTGATGACAGTGACCCAGAATGTCTTTGAGGGGCGTGGCACCGACAGCATGCCCCACAGGAACACCATCAGTGGGAGGGGCAGGGACAGCAGGCTGGCATTGAGGATCTGGTTCAGGATCATCAGAAAGTAACACACCATCTCGGAGCGGGAAATAATGAGGTAGTAACACGCCTCCAGTAACAAGAAAATCTTCGGCTTGCTGCTCTCAAACTTACTTTTCTTGGCGGTCAAACCATCGCTTCCATCGTCACTAAACAAAGTAATCAAGTACAGACTTTACTTCCCCATCATCAGTTAGTGTTATAATGTAGGAACACTTCAGCAGGGAGGTAGAATTGGTATCAGATACCAGGGAACATTAGGCACCACGTACAGGAATAAGCCACACTGAAGACTAGCAATTAATGTATTAATTATGCTAATCAACTTATCTAACAAATAAATCTATTTATCTGATCATTAAATCAACTTATCTTATTCAGACTATACACATTATTACGATAGTAAGTAAAACAGGAACGAACACAATTAAAGATACAATTTATTTACTAACACTGACAATAAGCAACTAATCTATTTCTTTGATCAACTAAATGTATTTCTCTGATCAACTAAATCTAATTCTCTGATCATCTAACCTATTTCTCTGATCATCTAATCTATTTCTCTGATCAACTAAATCTATTTATCTGATCAACTAATCTATTTCTCTGATCAACTAATCTATTTCTCTGATCAACTAATCTATTTCTCTGATCAACTAAATCTATTTCTCTGATCAACTTATCTATTTCTCTGATCAACTAAATCTATTTCTCTGATCAACTAATCTATTTCTCTGATCAACTAAATCTATTTCTCTGATCAACTAAATCTATTTCTCTGATCAACTTATCTATTTCTCTGATCAACTAATCTATTTCTCTGATCAGCTAAATCTATTTCTCTGATCAACTAAATCTATTTCTCCCATCAACTAAATCTATTTCTCTGATCAGCTAAATCTATTTCTCTGATCAACTAATCTATTTCTCTGATCAACTAATCTATTTCTCTGATCATCTAATCTATTTCTCTGATCAACTAAATCTATTTCTCTGATCAACTAATCTATTTCTCTGATCAACTAATCTATTTCTCTGATCAACTTATCTATTTCTCTGATCAACTAAATATATTTACTGTAAAGGTTTGTTTATTCACAGGGTTATGAATTTCACAATTTTCACAGAGACAATTTTTCCCAAACATAGACAACCTGTGAAATTAGTAGAACATTGTGAATTAATTTATCCGTTTAGTAGCACGTTGTGCCATTAGCACTAGATTTGAGTTCCGCAATAAAATAAATCCCACCGAAGTGACTTTTTTAGCATATAAGTGCAGAAATAAGAAACTATAAAAACATAAACTTTTACAGTTTATCATCAATTACCTTGATCAGATTACAAATTGTTATAATAATTAGTACAACAAAAACAAAAACAATTACGAGCTGCCATTTGTTTGCACTGTGTACGTTTTAAGGACTCGCACAACTAAATCAGCAAGTGTTTCATATGATTGTAATCCCTACCTAAAATTTGTTCCGGTTAAATACAGTGCCTACAAGTGATTTAAAAGTGTAAATATTGACATATTTTTTATTGAAGAAAATCTTCAGATGTTTAAATTTGAAAAAATTAATAGTTTTCGTTGATTTGAATATGTGACGGCAGATTTATATTGGGTCAAATGTCAGGGGTGTTCCCGTCCCACTTCACCGGTTAGGCTTGTAAACTTCCGGTTGTCAGAAGCAGAAGCCTGTAGCGCTCCTATATGTCACTAAACTTGCCAATAAACTCGCCACTAAACCTGCCACTAAATCTGCCACTAAACCCGCCACTAAACCAGCCACTAAACTCGCCACTAAACCCGCCACTAAACCTGCCACTAAACCTGCCACCACTAAACCCGCCACTAAACCTGCCACCACTAAACCAGCCACTAAACTCGCCACTAAACCAGCCACTAAACCAGCCACTAAACCTGCCACTAAACTCGCCACTAAACCGCCACTAAACCCGCCACTAAACCCCTCGCCACTAAACCCCTAGCCACTAAACTTGCCACCAAACTCGCCACTAAACTTGCAAAAAAATGTCTTTTGAAGCCTTTGTCAGGTATGTTTCTATGAATCTAGACAGTTGTCACTAGTGTTGAACTTCAAATATTTAAAGCTATTAGCTCAAAAGCTTAGTAATAACATATAGTAAATGATTTAGTCGTGCGAGTCCTTTAAGGAGAGGGTTATTATAGGCTTTGCCTGTTGCCCAATTTGTATTTCCTTTGGTAGTGCTGATGTATATTGTGTGTTGAACATTCCTACCCTGACAATGGCAGCTTTAGACCTGTCTCCGTTGTTATTTCTACTAACTCTGTCACATCGGAACTGGAAGGCAATATAGTAGTTAAACAGTACATGTGACAACAGCCAGGATTGGACGACATTTCCAGCCAATCACAACACATCTTACAACTAAATACCACTCTCCAAAATTAATAAAACTAACACCAGAATCAATAGAAAACTGAGTACTTTTTATAGACTTTATATACTTAGGGCAGCATCAAAGTTATTTTCACAATTTTCTCATTTAACACAAAAGTTAATATTTTAAAATAAGTATCAATATAGAATTAAGCTTCTTCATAGGTCACTATTGTGAAATTGGAAAGGAAATTATGCTGTGAAAAAGGAAATCGGAACCTTGAATATGTGGCAGTGAATGAGGTGGTAAATGAGGGACGTTATAAAGAGGGACGTTATAAGGAGGGAGGTTATAACGAGGTTTAATTTTACTGTTCAATGACATTCAGGTTTCTCTGTAGTACTGAGGAAATCTTAAATTTCAACACGGCACAATTTGACATTTTCAAAAAATAAAAATAAATGTTGTGTGGTGACTGGCTTACAACAGAATAAACACAACACAAACCAAGGTTTTCTCACACATGCAGGTAACAAACGTTCTAACGAGACAAACTGTTACACAAAATAGTCACCTGGGCCTTGAACAGTCTCAAGGTAGACCTTCAGTGTATAATCTACACCAATCATTCCTCTATATCGTCAGAACTTAAGTTATCCCAATAACACTTGATGATTTCAATGAACTGTTTTTTAATGCCATATTCATTGACGTTCTAGTTCTAGTACATTAAAAAAAACTTACTTTAAATACCATACATTTAGGTACAAACTGACAATATTGAGATGTTTATCGTGATAAAAGGAATTCATTATCAAGACTTTGAATGGGTCGGTGTCCTAATTACCAAATATAAAATTTTATCAAATTTAAAAAAAAAGTTGTTTGCATTTTGCATATATGTTTACACTCTGATCATGGTTGGCTTTATCTTTGAGAACTATACCAAGGATATGGCGTAGAGTGATATCTAAGATACAGACGATAGGTCTACTGAAATCCATTGGGTGACTATAGTGTCTTCCACACTTATTACAGGTAAACTGAGGACAGTCCAACATTGTTAGTACAAACACAGTTACAAGGTCATGCTTATTACCAACTCATGCATATTAGAGTTTGTTCCTGAATAAAAAGTGTGAATGCCAAGCTTTGAAATGACTTCTGGTAAAAGCAAGATAATTTATTGCATTTCATCAACCCCTCAGCTTTGTTACATTTTTTTACAGTATTAGTAAAGACGAGGCTGATGGGACCTAATAGTGACTGAAATCCTACACATTCCATTTAAATATGCATATAAAATAAAACAGATCCAGGTAAGATATTGGTGCCCAGCAAAAGAGCTTATATAAATATACCACAGAAGAAGGATCCTTTGCCTAGTATGATATCCAGGGATTTGTCTTAGTGACATCAATTTTGTAATTATCAAATGTTTTACTGGGCAGGAATGAGGAATGTATCTCCAAGACCTAGACTTTTAACCTGCATCAACGGGGTCTTGGCGTCAATCCCCACAATAACGCCTCATAATGGTGTTACACACAGTTTCTCATTAAGAAGGTGATAAGTCTTTCCTTTCTGACCTTGACCTTTGACCATGACAACTTGCCCAAACACCAACAGGCCATTTGGCATGACTCTCAACACTATTTCTTTATGATATTATGAACTGTTTTCCATTAAGAAATGTGTGGATGTATTTGACATTTGTGACCTTAACCAGTGACCTTGATCAGTGACCTTAACCAGTGACCTTGACATTGCATCAAGCATAACCTTTTTGACAATATTTATCATGAGGATCAAATTACATTCAACTATTTGACCTTGACCTTACATCAAGGGAAATACACACCATAACATAACCTCTAAATATTACTTCATTAAGTCATTATATGATGTTTACCATTAAGATATTATATTTGACCTTAATGACCTTGACCTTTCATCATATGACTTTGACCTTACCACCTTTGAGTTATTTGACATCAATCCCCACAATATTACTTTGTGATTTTACGCAATGTTTATAAAAATGACAATGACCTTAAACTAAATGACTTTGACCTTATACCATTAAGCACTTGCTGAAAATCCTAACAGATGGCCTCATAATTTAACTATTCGTGTTGCAAGAATATAGAAGTTGGCATCTCTGACCTTGACCTTTGATCTGTTGACATCAGTGACCTTGACCATGCACCAAAGGGGTATTGCAAAACTAGGACTCAAAATGAACAATAGAAAAAGGATCTGTCCAGTTCATTTAGAGAAATAGTGAGAGTATACCTGGTAATAAAGATCAGCATTGGGTAATACATTGAACTCAATTTCTCAATACATCTGCATATGAAAAGGGGGCTAGTATGAACAACATTGGACTAGCCAGCTCTGGACACGGTTTAATATGACATTGTATATATGAGGGTTTGGCTTACGAAGGCTGTCCGTCCGCGGCATCGGCTTCGTCACCCGAAATGTCCAGGTCTACACGATGTTCCTGCATGGAGGTTACCTGACATCTCTCCGCCTGGGGATACAGAAACATGTTAACTTTGCGAATACTTGTATTCCTGATTGAGGGGATGGGATTGTACAATATTAGCAGTGATTATCTAAGGAATTAGTGTTGGCAAACTATTCAACTTTGTAAACGAGCCTCCTTATCAATTGATACAGTAAGTAATCTCTCAGAAAAATTGGTTATTTTCAGCACATATGTGCAAGCTATATTGTATATATGATGTTAATTAGGGTTAGGATTAGGGCTTTTTACTGGGTGTTACTGTACTTAACAACCTACATGTATTTTTTTCTTTTCCTCTTTCATTTCCTCCTCCAGCGTAGAAGCCACCATGCGGTAATTCTTGGATATGTCATTAAACATCTCAATCAGCCAATCAGCAAAGCTTTCAAGTAGGCGAGCCATAAACCTCAAAAAGGTCCACGACTTCTGAACGTACGTTTCTGGAATACACATCATGTAAATGTTTGTATTTAGTAAAAAAAATAATAATATTCAGCGAACAGAGTTTACTGCCAGATAGAATCTATCCAAACAGTTTATCTTATTCTTGCATAAACACACTAATATGACATGAAAAAATCAAGAAAACGAAATTACAAACTATTATTTCTAACAAGAGGCCCATGGGCCTTAACGGTCACCTGAGTCCTCCATGTAGTATTTATTTTTTGTTGTTGAAATATGTACCAATTTGAGCAAAACATTCTTAAGTATAACGTTAACTAAGGTTTGTCAGGACCATGAGCTGATCATTCCTAGACAAATTTTCAGTTAGATCGGCCTATTAGAACTTTGAAATAGGTATTTTCAAAATGGCGGCCGTGGTGGCCATATTGGATATCTGATAGTCCCGAAAAATAACAACACTTTGTCAGGATCATGAGTCGATCATTCCTACCAAGTTTCAGTTCAATCGGCCTAGCAGAACTTGACTTTAAGTTTGAAATAGTTTTCAAAATGGCGGCTTTGGCGGCCATATTTGATAGAAAAAAAAAAACTTTGTCAGGACCATGAGTCAATCATTCCTACAAAGTTTCAGTTCAATCGGCCTACCAGAACTTGACTTTAAGTTTGAAATAGTTTTTCAAAATGGCGGCTGTGGCGGCCATATTGGATTTCTGAATGACCCGAAAAATAACAACACTTTGTCAGGACCATGAGTCGATCATTCCTACCAAGTTTCAGTTCAATTTACCCAGCAGAACTTGCCTTATGTTTGAAATAGTTTTTCAAAATGGCGGCCGTGGCGGCCATATTGGATTTCTGATCAGCCCGAAAAATAATAACACCTGGTCAGGGAGATGTCAGTAACCTTCCCATGAAATATTAATGAAATCCCTTCGCCAGTATTTCAGCTTAAGTTGAAAATGTAAAATGTTAACGGACGACGCACGACGACGGACGAAGACGGATAGCAAAAGGTCACTTGAGCTAAAAGCTCAGGTGACCTAAAAACAATAGGTTTTTTAAAAAATTTAAATATCATAACACCCGCTCCAAACTACCTCTATCAAGAGACCAACTGTGTTAAGAGACCACTGTGTTAGGAGACCACTGTGTTAAGAGACCATTGTGTTAAGAGACCACTGTTGAAATTTTCCATTGCTGTTTCTTTTTTAACTGGACCTGTACTAAAGGACCACCTGCAGTAAGAGATCACTCTATGGGTTTCCTGAAAATGGTCACTAAATACAGGTTTTTACTTTATTGGTCCTGTGAAGCCAGCACGCCAAGATTCCAGCAACATCTAATGTTTAAGACTGACAAAGGTCCAGCATCAAGATTCCAATGTGGCTAAAAGTTACTCGCCAATCAATCTTAGAAATAGAATATCAAACCTTTGTCTGATTCGTCGTCTGACAGTTGACTGTCCTTGTCCTTTTCTTTCTTTTCCTTCTGCCCTGCCTCCTGCGGAAGTTAACACTTCAATCACTAACATGTATACAATGTGATGATACTCCATCATGGCAAAAGTAAAGGATGCCAGTTATTCAGATGACAACATTGTTATTTTATTTTTTTGGAAAAAAACCCAACATAAAGTAATGTAAAATAATATTATTTTACTGTTGTGTAGAGCCAGAAATTAAATTTCATTAATTAGGGTTCACTTCTTTACATCCCTAAAAAAGCCAATTTGATCCTGCCATTGTAAAAAAGAGATAATTAACTATACACTGCCCATTAACAAGTAATTGAAAACCTTTCAGAGTTAATAATTTAAGGTGAAATATTTTTGAACATATCTAAATGGAACTGTGTTAGAATTAGTTTCACTAACATGAATGTCATAAAACCTTGTAAAACAAGAGTATTTGTACATAGTAACATTAACTACCTTCTCATCGACTATGTCTGCCATTTCTACTGCTGCGCCTGGTCCTGACGTGATGGCGGTACTGATGAGCGCGGTGGGGCTGAGTCTACCGTCCTCATCCTCTGGTTTCCCTTCCCCAAATGTTAGGCTATCCACCTTGCCTTTATCTTCCTTCTCCACATCCTCATCAAAAAGGTAATAGTCGCCAGACCGTATCGCTACAAATGACAAACAAAAGTCACCCAGGCGTGTCGCTACAAATAAATCAGTTAACACCTAACCGTATCAAAACAATTAACAGGTCACCTGAATGCTATAAATAACACACAACATTCATCAAAAATAAAGCTACACATTGTTATCAAACCACATATTAAATTACAAACTAACAAAAGTTTGCATCTAACAGTCTCGCAATGAATTACGATTTGTCAAGGTCATTCAATGGAGAAACAAACTTGATAGACATCTAATCAAGCATGCTACAGGCCGAATCAAAGTACTTTACTTGAACACATTTGATAGCCCTTCATCCCAGCAGGCTACTGCTCAAACTATCACTAAAGGTCTCTATGTTATTCAAAAGAAGTCGCTGAAAGGTTTAAAACATTTGACCTCTGTGACCTTAATAGCAGCTCAAGATTCTTTGTTTTGCAGACTTTAACAGGCTGATACCAGGAAGCTTCTCGCCAAATATCACAACCCTAAGACCTTTGATTCTTTATTTCGCAAACTTTAACAGGCTGATCCAAGGAGCTTCTCCCCAAATATCACAACCCTAAGACCTTTGATTCTTTGTTTTGCAGACTTTAACAGGCTGATCCAAGGAGCTTCTCCCCAAATATCACAACCCTAAGACCTTTGATTCTTTATTTCGCAGACTTTAACAGGCTGATCCCAGTAAGCTTCTAGCCAAATATCACAACCCTAAGACCTTTGATTCTTTGGATGAAAAGTTCAAAAACTTTAACATATTTTATCCCTGTGACCTGAAAAGTAGGTCAAAGCCATTTTCATTAATAATAATAACTTCATTTAAAGAGGGTTACACATTTAGTACAAGACTAATCTTCCATGCGGCCCTCAAACACATACAGTACATGAATGCATAAAGAGATTACATAAAACAATGATATGATATAACTACAAACTACAAACACAATCAATTAATGAGATTACTGTAAACTGACTAGAATTAGATGTGTTGTAATGATATGTCTATGGTAACGTTTGTCCAACAATATCTTGCATATACTAACAGCAGATGTGGAACCTTACATTAGAGGTTTTGACAGTGTCCTGTGGAATTTCAATACCAAACTTTTTATTATCATGAAATTGATAATGTTCATTTATCCATTTAAGTAAAGAGACAATAGGTGACTCTTGAGATTTTTTTTAAACGTGAAGACTGTTATATCATTCTTAATTTGGTTTGGAAGATTATTCCATGACACAACACTGATATAGTTGAAAGAATTTTTGAAGAATTCAGTGTTTGATGGAGATACTACGTGTAACCTCATATATGACTCTAGGCCTATATTGTGACATACTTGACCCACGTGAACTTGAAAATATGTCAAGATTAATTTTCGAAGAACTTACACTGGATCATTAATCAAAGCTACTAGCCAAATATTATTGACTCTAGGCCTTTCCATTTTTCAGAAGAAGTGGTTTGAAATTTTTGACTTATTTGACAAAGTAAGTCAGTCCTTTTTTGTTTAAAGTTTCAAGGTCATACTTTAAAAAATAAATTGCTTTAGTGAAGATTTAATACAATAA
This sequence comes from Mizuhopecten yessoensis, assembly GCF_002113885.1. Classification (NCBI taxonomy): domain Eukaryota; kingdom Metazoa; phylum Mollusca; class Bivalvia; order Pectinida; family Pectinidae; genus Mizuhopecten; species Mizuhopecten yessoensis. Next base: position 166,234 of record NW_018405635.1, read on the forward strand.
TCAAACTTACTCTCAGTGACACTGAACATGAACTTGCCTTAGACATGTAGCACTTAGGTATTACCTTGGCTGATTGAGATGTTTAATGACATTGTCCTTCCTGACCTTGGCCTAGCACTATTTACCTTGGAAATGTTCCTCCGTCTCCATGTAGTCCTTCCTGACCTTGGCCTAGCACCATTTACCTTGGAAATGTTCCTCCGTCTCCACGTAGTCTTTCCTGACCTTGGCCTAGCACTATTTACTTTGGAAATGCTCCTCAGTCTCCACGTAGTCCTTCCTGACCTTGGCCTAGCACTATTTACCTTGGAAATGTTCCTCCGTCTCCACGTAGTCTTTCCTGACCTTACCTTGGAAATGTTCCTCCGTCTCCACGTAGTCCTTCCTGACCTTGGCCTTCTGCTTCTCCTTCAGACTCTCCATCTTCATTTTGATTCCCAGCAATACGCTCTGTTCATCTTCCTTCTGTTGTTTCACGTACTGTACCAGGATGATGTTGATGAGCTCGGCACCTCTGTAACAGTAAACAACCTAAGTAATGCTCCAAACATTAACACATTCTATTCCTCTCTGATGTCTGAGCATTGCAATTATAGAAGCACACATAAATTTGACTGAAATTCATCAAAATTTAGTTAAATTATTGTAAAAAATCCTTAAAATGATGCAAGTCTATTCTGGGCCTCTGAGCTGTATACAACATGTCTGAGACAGTATCTTACCTTGATGGTAGTCTGTTCTGGGCCTCTGATCGGGATACAACATGTCTGAGACAGTATCTTACCTTGACGCTAGTCTATTCTGGGCCTCTGAGCTGTATACAACATGTCTGAGACAGTATCTTACCTTGATGCTAGTCTGTTCTGGGCCTCTGAGCTGTATACAACATGTCTGAGACAGTATCTTACCTTGACGCTAGTCTGTTCTGGGCCTCTGAGCTGTATACAACATGTCTGAGACAGTATCTTACCTTGACGCTAGTCTGTTCTGGGCCTCTGAGCTGTATACAACATGTCTGAGACAGTATCTTACCTTGACGCTAGTCTGTTCTGGGCCTCTGAGCTGTATACAACATGTCTGAGACAGTATCTTACCTTGACGCTAGTCTGTTCTGGGCCTCTGAGCTGTATACAACATGTCTGAGACAGTATCTTACCTTGACGCTAGTCTGTTCTGGGCCTCTGAGCTGTATACAACATGTCTGAGACAGTATCTTACCTTGACGCTAGTCTGTTCTGGGCCTCTGAGCTGTATACAACATGTCTGAGACAGTATCTTACCTTGACGCTAGTCTGTTCTGGGCCTCTGAGCTGTATACAACATGTCTGAGACAGTATCTTACCTTGACGCTAGTCTGTTCTGGGCCTCTGAGCTGTATACAACATGTCTGAGACAGTATCTTACCTTGACGCTAGTCTGTTCTGGGCCTCTGAGCTGTATACAACATGTCTGAGACAGTATCTTACCTTGACGCTAGTCTGTTCTGGGCCTCTGAGCTGTATACAACATGTCTGAGACAGTATCTTACCTTGACGCTAGTCTGTTCTGGGCCTCTGAGCTGTATACAACATGTCTGAGACAGTATCTTACCTTGATGCTAGTCTGTTCTGGGCCTCTGAGCTGTATACAACATGTCTGAGACAGTATCTTACCTTGACGCTAGTCTGTTCTGGGCCTCTGAGCTGGATACAACATGTCTGAAGTAGTGACTGTTGTAGATTCGTAGCTGCAGCAGTAGGAAGGTAAAACAGACGACGTCCCACATCAGACCCGTATCATCCTCCTCCACACTGCAATCTACCAAACATCAATACAGTAAAATACACGTACTGAACCTCGTTAGCCTTCCCCATAAACAAAGATCACAGCTACTGGCAGTAAGATTTCGGTAGAACTCGGCAGAAATTCAACTCAGTTTAGATTTTCTTCAAACATATAATTTCCCACATGTTAATTTTGTTTGCATATCGATCATACTTAAAATGTTCAATGTTTCAGAACAACCATATTATCAAAAGACAATCAGGTTTCTTTAATACCTTTATTTTAATTATCATTTTGACGTAAGAGAGAATTTTTAATATTTAGATAAACATATAATACATTTTTTTATTCACATTTGCCTCATTTCTTTGAAATGTTCCACTTAACAGATCAAATCATGCAGTTTTCATATGCTTACCACTTTTTCCAAGCAAGCAATGGAAAAAGAGGAAGTAATCAGATTGAGTCCATACAATACCTATAGATCACAACCACTAGAAGGTTGGCTTTCCCTGTATCTGTTATGTTTGACCTGTAACTGTTATGTTTGACCTGTTATGTTTGACCTGTAACTGTTATGTTTGATCTCTAACTGTTATGTTTGACCTGTAACTGTTATGTTTGTCCTGTATCTGTTATGTTTGATCTGTAACTGTTATGTTTGATCTGTAACTGTTATGTTTGACATGTAACTGTTATGTTTGACCTGTATCTGTTATGCTTGACCTGTAACTGTTATGTTTGACCTGTATCTGTTATGCTTGACCTGTAACTGTTATGTTTGACCTGTATCTCTTATGTTTGACCTGTAACTGTTATGTTTGACCTGTATCTGTTATGTTTGACCTGTAACTGTTATGTTTGTCCTGTATCTGTTATGTTTGATCTGTAACTGTTATGTTTGACATGTAACTGTTATGTTTGACCTGTATCTGTTATGTTTGATCTGTAACTGTTATGTTTGACCTGTAACTGTTATGTTTGACCTGGAACTGTTATGTTTGACCTGTAACTGTTATGTTTGCCCTGTAACTGTTATGTTTGATCTGTAACTGTTATGTTTGATCTGTAACTGTTATGTTTGATCTGTAACTGTTATGTTTGATCTGTAACTGTTATGTTTGACATGTAACTGTTATGTTTGACCTGTATCTGTTATGCTTGACCTGTAACTGTTATGTTTGACCTGTATCTGTTCTGTTTGATCTGTAACTGTTATGTTTGACCTGTAACTGTTATTTTTGATCTGTAACTGTTATGTTTGACCTGTATCTGTTATGCTTGACCTGTAACTGTTATGTTTGACCTGTATCTGTTATGCTTGACCTGTAACTGTTATGTTTGACCTGTATCTGTTATGTTTGATCTGTAACTGTTATTTTTGATCTGTAACTGTTATGTTTGACCTGTATCTGTTATGTTTGACCTGTAACTGTTATGTTTGACCTGTAACTGTTATGTTTGCCCTGTAACTGTTATGTTTGATCTGTAACTGTTATGTTTGACATGTAACTGTTATGTTTGACCTGTATCTGTTATGCTTGACCTGTAACTGTTATGTTTGACCTGTATCTCTTATGTTTGACCTGTAACTGTTATGTTTGACCTGGAACTGTTATGTTTGACCTGTAACTGTTATGTTTGATCTGTAACTGTTATGTTTGATCTGTAACTGTTATGTTTGACATGTAACTGTTATGTTTGACCTGTATCTGTTATGTTTGACCTGTAACTGTTATGTTTGACCTGTAACTGATATGTTTGACCTGTGATCTTACCTTTGCTCCACTTATTGGCGGAGGATATATCAGGTGAGGTGAGACAGGTGAGACCGAGAAGTTGTACGAGCCAACACCACTGACCATCGTAAAGCTTGTTGATGTAGACACAGCCCAGCAGCTGTAACAGTCAACCGTTCGTAGGAATTTGTAACACATATATAATCCTGTTAATCAATACTTTTAGAATTTCCGTTGTGTAATCAGGATTAATGGAAGCAAGAGGAATATAGACCTGAATATCATTCCTATCTGTATAAGGACATACTCCCATAGCCCCTACACGTTGGGCAAGCCCTTTATTTATATAAAGAAAATTAAACCATTTTCCAAAGAGATGCTTCATAACCAACTACTCCAAATCCTTTATAATAATACAGATATCTATGGATTTTCTATAATCACCAGAGAGAGTGTACGATTTCTCTTTATCGTGTATATATGTTGAAATTTTCAGTAATCTGGAAAAATATGTATATCGATATTGAAATAATTCAGTAAGATGATTTTTCCTTTATTATTTTAATTTTCATATCATGAAGTGAACTGGAGTAAACACTGAAGTGAACTGGAGTTAACACTGAAGTGAACTGGAGTAAACACTGAAGTGAACTGGAGTTAACACTGAAGTGAACTGGAGTAAACACTGAAGTGAACTTGGGTTAACACTGAAGTGAGGTGCATTTCAATTGTTTGTCTAGTGCACTTCCTTGTTCACTACGTGTGCACTACAAAGTGCATTAGATACCAAGTTCAGTTTGCTCACAACTGTAAATAAGTTGTTTGTCAAAGTGATTGATGTTATTGTGATTTGAAGTCGTATTAAGTGACCAATTTATGGGAATTTTGAAGAGCCTGCAGATGTTCTGAGGATGGTTGGTCCCTAAGTACAGGTTTCACTGTATTCTGTAAGAATGTTGGCACACTCACTCTGTAAGAATGTTGGCTCACTCACTCTGTAAGAATGTTGGCTCACTCACTATGCAAGAATGTTGGCACACTCACTATGTAAGAATGCTGGCTCACTCACTCTGTAAGTTTGTTGGCTCATTCACTCTGTAAGAATGTTGGCTCACTCACTCTGTAAGAAAGTTGGCTCACTCACTCTGTAAGAATGTTGGCTCACTCACTCTGTAAGAATGTTGGCTCACTCACTCTGTAAGAATGTTGGCTCACTCACTCTGTAAGAATGTTGGCTCACTCACTCTGTAAGAATGTTGGCTCACTCACTCTGTAAGAATGTTGGCTCACTCACTCTGTAAGAATGTTGGCTCACTCACTCTGTAAGAATGTTGGCTCACTCACTCTGTAAGAATGTTGGCTCACTCACTCTGTAAGAATGTTGGCTCACTCACTCTGTAAGAATGTTGGCTCACTCACTCTGTAAGAATGTTGGCTCACTCACTCTGTAAGAATGTTGGCTCACTCACTCTGTAAGAATGTTGGCTCACTCACTCTGTAAGAATGTTGGCTCACTCACTCTGTAAGAATGTTGGCTCACTCACTCTGTAAGAATGTTGGCTCACTCACTCTGTAAGAATGTTGGCTCACTCACTCTGTAAGAATGTTGGCTCACTCACTCTGTAAGAATGTTGGCTCACTCACTCTGTAAGAATGTTGGCTCACTCACTCTGTAAGAATGTTGGCACACTCACTCTGTAAGAATGTTGGTTTACTCACTCTGTAAGAATGTTAGCACACTCACTCTGTAAGAATGTTGGTTCACTCACTCTGTAAGAATGTTGGCTCACTCACTATGTAAGAATGCTGGCTCACTCACTCTGTAAGAATGTTGGCTCATTCACTCTGTTAGAATGTTGGCTCCCTCACTCTGTAAGAATGTTGGCTCATTCACTCTGTAAGAATGTTGGCTCACTCCCTCTGTAAGAATGTTGGCTCACTCACTATGTAAGAATGTTGGCACACTCACTCTGTAAGAATGTTGGTTTACTCACTCTGTAAGAATGTTAGCACACTCACTCTGTAAGAATGTTGGTTCACTCACTCTGTAAGAATGTTGGCTCACTCACTCTGTAAGAATGTTGGCTCACTCACTCTGTAAGAATGTTGATTCACTCACTCTGTAAGAATGTTGGCCCACTCACTCTGTAAGAATGTTTGCTCACTCACTCTGTAAGAATGCTGGTTCACTACGTTTTCTTTTTTACCTTTCCTTATGATAATATAAGTAATTATAGTGAAATACATCTTTTCTTACAATGAGGACACATATATCAGAATGCTCATCATAAAATAAATTCATTTCAGCCGTTCAATGCCTGTGTACTACAGTACAAAGTGTGATGTATTAAGCCAAAGTTCTTACCTGCAGTGACGCTTTCAGGAACAGTACAGCAAAGTTGTAACCAATCAGCAAATTCCAACTGAAAAATAAGAAAATCAATCATGCCTTCAATATCCTCCACAATAAATGTCCTTCCTATTTCAAAAACTACATTATACAAATTCTTTGTTGTTGAAAAACTTTTTCCATCCACACATATTGACAAAATGTTGTCATCATTATAATGTGTCAATGTAAACCATTCACACCTCTAACAGTAGCCAAACTTTACAATAACCATGTACAGTGAGCACCATATGGAATGAAAGCATACTGATCACCATTATTGAACCTACACTGATCACCATATATTATACATATACTTGTGGATAAGCCTCAATAGGACGTGAACCAACATATAAGGGTAGCTTCTATTGATCTTAAAGGATACTTGAGGAGGAAAACAGAAACACGCATTTTCCTGATCTTGCCGAGGACTTCAGGAGAAAATTGTACACAAACCTTTTCCTGATCTTGCTGAGAGGCTTAAGGAGGAACTCCTGTCCATACCACATGAAACAGAAGACTGAGATCACATAGCCCATGCTGAAGATGTTGATACGAGTCACGCCTGCCAGGAACACGATGAACATGGTGGCCCAGTACATGTACACAAAGAAACCGCTCTTTGCTATGTCCAGATACTATCTACAAACTCAAAGTGTCATCAGTACATGTACACAAAGAAGCCGCACTTCACTATGTCCAGATACGACCTACAAACACAAAGGGTCATCAGTTCATGTACACAAAGAAGCCGCACTTCACTATGTCCAGATATGATCTACAAACACAAATTATCATCAGTACATGTACACAAAGAAGCCGCACTTCACTATGTCCAGATACGACCTACAAACACAAAGTGTCATCAGTTCATGTACACAAAGAAACCGCACTTCACTATGTCCAGATATGATCTACAAACACAAATTGTCATCAGTACATGTACACAAAGAAACCGCACTTCACTATGTCCAGATACGATCTACAAACACAAAGTGTCATCAGTACATGTACACAAAGAAACCGCACTTCGCTATGTCCAGATACGATCTACAAACACAAAGTGTCATCAGTACATGTACACAAAGAAACCGCACTTCGCTATGTCCAGATACGATCTACAAACACAAAGTGTCATCAGTACATGTACACAAAGAAACCGCACTTCGCTATGTCCAGATACGATCTACAAACACAAAGTGTCATCAGTACATGTACACAAAGAAACCGCACTTCGCTATGTCCAGATACGATCTACAAACACAAAGTGTCATCAGTACATGTACACAAAGAAACCGCACTTCACTATGTCCAGATACGATCTACAAACACAAAGTGTCATCAGTACATGTACACAAAGAAACCGCACTTCGCTATGTCCAGATACGATCTACAAACACAAAGTGTCATCAGTACATGTACACAAAGAAACCGCACTTCGCTATGTCCAGATACGATCTACAAACACAAAGTGTCATCAGTACATGTACACAAAGAAACCGCACTTCGCTATGTCCAGATACGATCTACAAACACAAAGTGTCATCAGTACATGTACACAAAGAAACCGCACTTCGCTATGTCCAGATACGATCTACAAACACAAAGTGTCATCAGTACATGTACACAAAGAAACCGCACTTCGCTATGTCCAGATACGATCTACAAACACAAAGTGTCATCAGTACATGTACACAAAGAAACCGCACTTCGCTATGTCCAGATACGATCTACAAACACAAAGTGTCATCAGTACATGTACACAAAGAAACCGCACTTCGCTATGTCCAGATACGATCTACAAACACAAAGTGTCATCAGTACATGTACACAAAGAAACCGCACTTCGCTATGTCCAGATACGATCTACAAACACAAAGTGTCATCAGTACATGTACACAAAGAAACCGCACTTCGCTATGTCCAGATACGATCTACAAACACAAAGTGTCATCAGTACATGTACACAAAGAAACCGCACTTCGCTATGTCCAGATACGATCTACAAACACAAAGTGTCATCAGTACATGTACACAAAGAAACCGCACTTCGCTATGTCCAGATACGATCTACAAACACAAAGTGTCATCAGTGCATGTACACAAAGAAACCGCACTTCGCTATGTCCAGATATGACCTACAAACACAAAGTGTCATCAGTACATGTACACAAAGAAACCGCACTTCGCTATGTCCAGATACGATCTACAAACACAAATTGTCATCAGTGCATGTACACAAAGAAACCGCACTTCGCTATGTCCAGATATGACCTACAAACACAAAGTGTCATCAGTACATGTACACAACGAAACCGCACTTCGCTATGTCCAGATACGATTTACAAACATATACATATCAGTTGTTAATAGGGTTATACCAGAATAACATACATCACCTAACACACATCTAGGAAACTTAAGATCTCCTGTCACATACAAATATTTTCTCTACACCCTAGGAATATGTCGGAACAAAATCAAAAGTACACAATTAGCTATTTGATTGGTTCCATGTATAGAAAGCTGACCAATCAGTAGTTGTTACCTATCCTTTGACGATGGCAGAGGACTCAACTTCAACGCCAGTCAATGTTTACGCTGTCTACTGGAAGATTCCATAGTTGTTTATCAAAGGATCAAATCAGTCTACGTGTACCGTCCACAAGGTGGCATACAGTGACTTCAATTTTGTAATGATATATTTTAAGGATGTAGAGAAGATGTGTGAATAGAGGATGAAACCCTTGTTTTTTGTGGAGGACTTACAAGGATCTAAACAAAGTTCTACTCCATATGAGATTATGACTAAAACATATGACATATTTTACTTAAAAGACTTTTGACATACTTCGACTGTGACAACGTATGACATACTTGACTATAATGATGTATGACATACTTGACTCTGATGACGTATGACATACTTTACTATAACGATGTATGACATATTTGACTGTGAGGACACATGGCATACTTTACTTTAACGATGTATGACATACTTTACTGTAAAGATGTATGACATACTCTACTGTAAAGATGTATGACATACTTTACTGTAAAGATGTATGACATACTTTACTGTAAAGATGTATGACATACTTTACTGTAATGACATATGACATACTTGACTGTGACGACATATGACATACTTTTCTGTAAAGATGTATGACATACTTTACTTTAAAGATGTATGACATACTTTACTGTAAAGATGTATGACATACTTTACTGTAATGACATATGACATACTTGACTGTGAGGACACATGACATACTTTACTTTAAAGATGTATGACATACTTTACTGTAAAGATGTATGACATACTTTACTGTAAAGATGTATGACATACTTTACTGTAATGACATATGACATACTTGACTGTGACGACATATGACATACTTTTCTGTAAAGATGTATGACATACTTTACTGTAATGACATATGACATACTTGACTGTGACGACGTATGACATACTTTTCTGTAAAGATGTATGACTTACTTGACAACACTGGTGAAATCCTCTACAGGATTAGGAACGTTGCCCTCCACTTCCTGAAGGATGTCGTAGTTGTCTCCCCCTCCATAGGTGGCCATGTTCGGCCCGGATTCCCTCCGGAACACCTGCCACTGCAGGGCCATGAACAGCAACAGGAAAAAGTCAGCTGGAACAAAAACGTCATCAACATTATGACCATATTCTCTTTTGATATAGCCTGATATTTAATTTTGCTACATGTCTAAATGGTGGGTTATTCAATTTAGCTTTATGCCTTAATAATTAGGTATTTAATTTTGCCTTATGTCTTATAAGCTACATACTGAATGTCTATATGTTCGTGGTAAGATGATAGTCTAGCATTTAGAGATTGAGGTAATGGATCCTGGTCTAGCCACATTTTATTGTTCTCTGTCTGTTAGATAATTTAGCTTCTAATGGTTTCCTGGTCTGTACAATGTGAGCACGATGAGGAGGATCAGATTTATGGACGTATTTTGTACATTAAAACAACAACAACAAAACATCTAACATCATCTGTCCGCTACAAAACTTACCCACTAACTTGCGGGCCTCAGGCCACTGTGTTATGAAGTAGTTTGGTAGGACCAACCAGCGTTCTAGGCTCTCTGTGGCTTCATCCTCATCCCACGGCCAGGGGTATTCTGTAACAAGTATGTAACATAGCAAATAGGCCACCTGGGACATTACATTAGGTACAACCTTAACCTAACAGGTGTATACTTGAGCATGTCTAATACACCAAACTCTCTTGATGCTCAGATAATCAGTTTACACAGTGTTTACACAGATTATAACACAGACAGTGCTACACCAGTTCAGAATTGTGAAACTCCATTTAATCTCCATCATTGCAAAATCCAATCAGAAAAAGTCACTGACATTCTCTTTATCAGTTCTCAAATATTTATTACATAAAAAATTCTTTCATCATTATATGGCCAATGCTTTAAGACTGGCGAATTCATTAGTTGTATACAACTGACAGGAAAAAACCAGTCAAAGGTAATGTCAAAGACCATGAGTGATCTCCCCTTGATCCTAAATATGATAGGGTGACTAGCCTTACCTATACAAAGCCCCGCCGGGAGCCCAAGGCGTTGGAGATACTGTAGAGGCAGAAGGATGGCAATGAAGACTGTGAACAGAGGCCAGATGGTGGCGTTCTGTCGTCGGGAAAGGAACAGCAGCGTGCCCAGTATTATGGCGTACAAAACACTGTAGGCGTCTACTCGTACACTGATCGTCACAGCAAACATCACGTAACAAACCTGGTAAGTCACAAAGAAAACACATTTGTATAACAAAATTGTATAATAGATCTATACTATATGTAACTGTATTCTGACCAATATTTCTGTCATCAACATGAATTTACAGTGATGTCAGTTTTATACAGCACGGCACGGCACGGCACGGCACGGCACTGTGTTGTATCGTTGAGCAAGATAATTTACTCTGCTTGTTCCAGTCTACTCAGCTATAAATGAGTACGTGGATGGGCAGTGCTAGAATTGTGCAATTCTAGCATTGAGCGCTGAAATGGCAGCACCGGCTGTATGCTCCCCAGGGAGTTTGAGAAAGATATTGGCTGGTTTTAAAGGCCCTATAACTATGGATAATAATTGGTGAACCGCTTTGAGACGACCTACGAACTAAGTTGTAATAAAGCGGTATATAAGAACCTCAAATTATTATATTATTATTAATATTATATCAAAACCCACCTCCAGACCAAACTTGTAAAAGAAGTAGTTAGCCAAGAACTTGGCACATGCGATGAGGTTCTTGTCTGCATCAGGTCGTCTGATCTCAGGAAAGATGATGCCCCGGGCTGGTTTAACGAAGCTGTCTCTGTTGTAGTGCTGCTGCTGGTGGTAAAACACTATCCTCTCGAAGGCTATCAATAGCAGGATAGCTATGTGGTTCTGGAAACAGCACATGTAATATATATTTCACAAAGCTAAGATTTTTTTTCTCCTCAATAAATCTGTGGGCTTAGCATGGGCCCATCAACAGTATATGTGAATATATAGAAGTGGGCTTTACATGGGCCTATCAGCAGTATATATAAATATATAGAAGTGGGCTTAACATGGGCCTATCAGCAGTATATACAAATATATAGAAGTGGGCTGAACATGGGCCTAACAGCAGTGTATATAAATATATAGAAGTGAGCTTTACATGGGCCTAACAGCAGTATATATAAATATATAGAAGTGGGCTTTACATGGGCCTATCAGCAGTCACTGGTGGACCCTTACCGTGTATTTTTTTCATTTTTTCGTTTAATTTTCAAAAATCGTTCAGTTGTTCTCTTTTTGTGTGTATTTTTTGGATTATCGTTTATATTTGACGAGTCACCGTTTATTGTTTAAACCGACGTTTATTCTTCGAAGACTTGTGTTTAGTTTTGAGTATAATCGTTTGTTTTTAAAACAGAGTGTTTGTTTTATAACTGCATGTTAACTTTTCACGGAACAGTGTTTGCGTTTCAAGGAACAGTGTTCCGTTTTGGTGGAGCGTTGACCTCTCGCGGCAAATCGTTTAATTTTAGCAGAAATCGTTTAGTTTACGAATATCTTTTGTTCTGTCGGGTTCTCTCATGTCTGCCGACCGGCCACGCTCTCGTCCGCAACAGGCTTATCTTATCGGCAGTGTAGCTGCTCGCACCAGTCAATTTTACCTGAGCTCGGTCAGAGCGCTCACCCGTGACGTACGTAGCCGTCGGCTACCGGTAGTCTGAATCGTAAAAAGCACCGCTGTAACTGGTTCGTCATTTTCCATTGCATGCATTAAAA
>NW_018405635.1:184614-186810 GCF_002113885.1 Mizuhopecten yessoensis
GCTGATATCTGTAACAAACACCACACTGATGTCAGGGACAGAAATATCCCCAATAGTCTCACATACACAACACTGATAGCTGATATCTGTAACAAACACCACACTGATGTCAGGGACAGAAATATCCCCAACAGTATCACATACACAGCACTAATGGCTGATATCTGTAACAAAGACAACATTGATGTCAGAGACAGAAATATCCCCAACAGTATCACATACACAACACGGATGGCTGATATCTGTAACAAACACCACACTGATGTCAGGAACAGAAATATCCCCAACAGTATCACATACACAGCACTAATAGCTGATATCTGTAACAAACACCACACTGATATCAGGGACAGAAATATCCCCAACAGTATCACATAAACAGCACTGATGGCTGATATCTGTAACAAACACCACACTGATATCAGGGACAGAAATATCCCCAACAGTATCACATACACAGCACTAATGGCTGATATCTGTAACAAAGACAACATTGATGTAAAATACCTGAAACATTCACCACACATATTGTTGGCAGAAACCTGTTATGACGTTAAAGAATGGTAGCTTACCTGCTGAATGACAACCATGAAGATTGTGAATGCGATGACCTTGAAGATGTGGATCTGAGCGATCCTCCACATCAGTCGCGACAAATCGTTCCACCAGACACTGCACCGTGACCAGGCAATCAAGAAGTAGTACTTCATTCTCCGTCTCATCTCTAGTGAAACATAGAATCAGAGGTCAAACTTTCTTCACAAGTTCATGTCAAAAGGTCAACCCTCTGCAATGATCACAACATGAGTTGAACCATGCTTAAGATCTAGAATCCCGATGTTAATCCTTAATTTTAGAAATCAAAATTTCACACATCAAATTTTGAAAATCAGCTTAAATCGGTAAAATACTTCATAATGTAATTTCAAATCTGAGGATAATACCAGTTTGTGGCATTGCTAGTTTAAGGTAAGCTTACTCTTGGTATGTTTGCGTATGACACCTTCGCTGTCGGAGGTACCCTCTGTGTCGGTGGTCATAGAACCCACTGGCTGAGGTAACTCCTCCTTCCTGTAAAACAAAACATCATCATCACATTCATTTTTCTGCACATCAAATCATCATCATCATCATCATCATCAAATCATCATCATCATCATCATCATCATCATCATCATCATCATCATCATCATCATCATCAAATCATCATCATCATCATCATCATCATCATCACAGCAACCCATCGGCAACACAGAATGACTAATAGTTCCGAAGAAAGAAGCCTTTAAAGGAAAAGCTGATGACAGATTGACAACAGGCATAGTCGCTATATCACTATTTTACAATCTTAAGTTAATAAGACTTTTAAATAAAGTTAAACACCCACCTGTGTCTATCCAAGTCACTGAGGAGGAGAAAGGGTCTGTGGAAGTAATGGACTTGCAAGATGATAAGGATGAGGAAGGTCGTTGGTGTCAGCAGCTTCTCAAACAGGCCTGCTGTATCAAAGATCTCCAGACCAATGTCTGACAATCTGTAAAATATAGATAAATCTGTAACAAACATGTCCAGTTCAGTGAATTAGTCAGTGATGTTTGTACTTCAGCTTTTAAAGTCCAGTTCTGTTCCCCCAATAATTGGTCAAATCATTAGTACTTACACTTACTGGTACACTTGGTTGGAAAGTTTGGTGCCATTTCTCCAGTAATCAGTGTTTAGTGATATTAGTACTTACACTTACTGGTACACTTGGTTGGAACGTTTGGTGCCATTTCTCCAGTAATCAGTGTTTAGCGATATTTGTACTTACACTTTGTCAGAAACTCTATAGAGCCAGACTCCTCCAGTAATTGAGCAAGTTTTTGATACGTGTACTTACACTTGGTCAGAAAGTTGGTGATGTTTCTCCAGTAATCAGTGAAGTCAGTGATATGTTTACCTACTCTTTGTTGGACAGTCTAGTGCCAGTCCTTCAGTAACTGTGAAAGTTTTTTTATCCAAATACTACACTTTTACAGAAAGTCTATGGTACCATTCCTCCAATAAACCAGTAAAGTCAGTGATACATGTACTTACACTTGGTCGGAGAGTCCAGTGCTGTTTCTCCAGTAATTGGTTAATCCAGTGATACATGTACTTACACTTGGTCGGAGAGTCCAGTGCTGTTTCTCCAGTAATTGGTTAATCCAGTGATAC
>NW_018405635.1:190488-195909 GCF_002113885.1 Mizuhopecten yessoensis
TACAGATAAGTTTATCACAGTAAATCGTATTTTATTGATTGACATTGATCTACTACAGATAAGTTTATCCCAGTAAATTGTATTTTATTGATTGACATTGATCTACTACAGATAAGTTTATCACAGTTAATCGTATTTTATTGATTGACATTGATCTACTACAGATAAGTTTATCACAGTAAATCGTATTTTATTGATTGACATTGATCTACTACAGATAAGTTTATCACAGTTAATCGTATTTTATTGATTGACATTGATCTACTACAGATAAGTTGATCACAGTTAATAATATCTTATTGATCGACATTGATCTACTACAGATAAGTTGATCACAGTTAATCGTATTTTATTGATTGACATTGATCTACTACACATAAGCTTATCACAGTTAATCGTATTTTATTGATCGACATTGATCTACTACAGATAAGTTTATCACAGTTAATCGTATTTTATTGATTGACATTGATCTACTACAGATAAGTTTATCACAGTAAATCGTATTTTATTGATTGACATTGATCTACTACAGATAAGTTTATCACAGTTAATCGTATTTTATTGACACTGACTCTGATATTCTGTTTATTGTAAGGTGACATCATCAGCTCATTGAACACAATTATCATACGCAGTCTAGGAACTGTCTACTTCATTTTTACATGAACAATATTTTTATATATTTAAGGCACATAGACACGATGTGTTAATCATGGTCCATGTAGTATTATATGACACACAAACAAATATCCACAATAGAAACCCGGTGTTTATGCAGCCTACTATTACTAGTATACTGGTACAATACTATATCTGTATTAACATATCAGCCTACTATTACTAGTATTCTGGTACAATACTATATCTGTATTAACATGTCAGTCTACTATTACTAGTATACTGGTACAGTCCTATATCTGTATTAACATATCAGCCTTCTATTACTAGTATACTGGTACAATACTGTATCTGTATTAACATATCAGCCTTCTATTACTAGTATACTGGTACAATACTATATCTGTATTAACATATCAGCCTACTATTACTAGTATACTAGCTGGTACAGTACTATAACATGTCAGCCTACTATTACTAGTATACTGGTACAGTACTATAACATGTCGACCTACTATTACTTGTATACTGGTACAGTACTATAACATGTCTGCCTACTATTACTAGTATACTGGTACAGTACTATAACATGTCAGCCTACTATTACTAGTATACTGGTACAGTACTATAACATGTCAGCCTACTATTACTAGTATAATGGTACAGTACTATAACATGTATATGGATTGTATGTTTTATGACAGTTCAAAAGTGTATACTATTTGTTGTTTTCTGTTTTACTGAACATCAAGATATGTGTTTAAAGTCAAGATTAAGTTATCTGCGAAATAGATACTTTCACATCTCCAAATCACAAAATTGTCATCAGTGTCAATTGAACTTGTTCACAAAAAAACAAAACCCAATGAAAACACTGGCTATACAGTATTCAGGTTTTGTACTAGTCACCTTGGCAATCATTTAATTTAAGTCACCTTGACCTTAACTTAAATTTAGTGTCATCAGAAATCTTGACCCTTATTTCACCTATTTCACCCCTATGTAACTAACATAAACTCTAGCTACTATAAATTGATCTGGATGAGTCCATTATGGTCTATAGGGTTGAAAGGGTTAACTTAGTGTGATGGTTAATTTGATGGAGAATGGTCAGTTATAATGACCGGGGTTTTGTCAGAGATGGTCATTCTGAGCTCAGATTCAAGCAATGGTCACGTTAACCTTAGAAAGATCTAAGTGCATTCTGAAGATAATAGTTGAGTCGTATCTTACCTGGAAGGCCAAGATGAAGTAGAGGAAAAACACGAGATAGATGATTCGGTAGATGACCACGTCTTGTATAGAGATGAGCAGCAGCATCCCAGCGCACACAAATATCCAGTACTTAGACAGCATTGACCAGATATAGGTACCTAGAGGGACACAAATATCCAGTACTTAAGACAGCATTGACCAGATATAGGTACCTAGAGGGACACAAATATCCAGTACAAAGACAGCATTGACCAGATAAAGGTACCTAGAGGGACACAAATATCCAGTACTAAGACAGCATTGACCAGATATAGGTACCTAGAGGGACACAAATATCCAGTACTTAGACAGCATCGACCATATATAGGTACCTAGAGGGACACAAATATCCAGTACTTAGACAGCATCGACCATATATAGGTACCTAGAGGGACACAAATATCCAGTACTAAGACAGCATCGACCATATATAGGTACCTAGAGGGACACAAATATCCAGTACTAAGACAGCATCGACCATATATAGGTACCTAGAGGGACACAAATATCCAGTACTAAGACAGCATCGACCATATATAGGTACCTAGAGGGACACAAATATCCAGTACTAAGACAGCATCGACCATATATAGGTACCTAGAGGGACACAAATATCCAGTACTTAGATGGCATTGACCATATATAGGTACCTAGAGACACAAATATCCAGTACTTAAGACAGCATTGACCATATATAGGTACCTAGACGAACACAAATATCCAGTACTAAGACAGCATCCACAATATATAGGTACCGAGAGGGACACAAATATCCAGTACTAAGACAGCATTGACCATATATAGGTACCTAGAGGGACACAAATATCCAGTACTTAGATGGCATTGACTAGATATTGGTACCTCGAGACACAAATATCCAGTACTTAGACAGCATTGACCAGATATAGGTACCTAGGGGGACACAAATATCCAGTACTTAGATGGCATTGGCTAGATATTGGTACCTCGAGACACAAATATCCAGTACTTAGACAGCATTGACCAGATATAGGTACCTAGGGGGACACAAATATCCAGTACTTAGATGGCATTGACCATATATAGGTACCTAGAGACACAAATATCCAGTACTTAAGACAGCATTGACCATATATAGGTACCTAGAGGGACACAAATATTCAGTACTTAGACAGCATCGACCATATATAGGTACCTAGAGACATAAATATTCAGTATTTAAGACAGCATCGACCAGATATAGGTACAAGGAGACACAAATATCCAGTACTTAAGACAGCATTGACCATATATATAAAAGGTACCTAGAGGGACACAAATATCCAGTTCTTAGACAGCATCGTCCATACATATGTACATAGAGACAGAAGTATCCAGTACTTAGACAGCATTGACCATATATAGGTACCTAGAGACACAAATATCCAGTACTTAGACAGGTTTGACCAGATATAGGTACAAGGAGACACAAATATCCAGCACTTAGACAGCATTGACCAAATATAGGTACCTAGACGAACACAAATATCCAGTGCTTAGACAGCATCGACCATATATAGGGACCTAGAGACTCAAATATACAGTACTTAGACAGGTTTGACCAGATATAGGGACCTAGAGACTCAAATATACAGTACTTAGACAGGTTCGACCAGATATAGGTACAAGGAGACACAAATATCCTGTACTTAGACAGGATCAACAATGTATAGGTACCTAGAGACTCAAATATACAGTACTTAGACAGGTTCGACCAGATATAGGTACAAGGAGACACAAATATCCTGTACTTAGACTGCATTGACCTGATATAGGTACCTAGACGAACACAAATATCCAGTGCTTAGACAGGATCAACAATATATTGGTACCTAGAGACTCAAATATCGAGTACTTAGACAGCATCGACCATATATAGGGACCTAGAGACACAAATCTCCAGTACTTAGACAGCATTGACCAAATATAGGTACCTAGACGAACACAAATATCCAGTACCTAAGACAGGTTTGACCAGATATAGGTACCTAGACGAACACAAATATCCAGTACCTAAGACAGGTTTGACCAGATATAGGGACCTAGAGACTCAAATATCGAGTACTTAGACAGCATTGACCATATATAGGAACCTAGAGACACAAATCTCCAGTACTTAGACAGCATCGTCCATACATATGTACATAGAGACAGAAGTATCCAGTACTTAGACAGGTTTGACTATTTATAGGTACCTAGAGGGACACCAAACTCCAGTGTTTAAGACAGCATTGACCAAATATAGGTACCTAGAGACTCAAATATCCTGTACTTAGACTGCATTGACCAGATATAGGGACCTAGAGACTCAAATATACAGTACTTAGACAGGTTTGACCAGATATAGGGACCTAGAGACACAAATCTCCAGTACTTAGACAGGATCAACAATATATAGGTACCTAGAGACTCAAATATCCAGTACTTAGACTGCATTGACCAGATATAGGTACCTAGAGACACAAATATCCAGTACTTAAGACAGGTTTGACCAGATATAGGTCCATTGATATGGTAAACAGTACCAACATGTAGAAATATATTCAATAGCAGTGCTAACATCTTCAGTGTCAAAAATAAAGTTGGAGATTTCTTCTTCAATCTGAAACAGTAAAGTCACAGCTTACATCTTCTTTGTCTTATTGCAACAAAATGAACAAATCACCTACTTACCATAGCTACAGCTGAAGAGGGGGAGGTAATTTTGTTGTGACGTATCACCTATTCACAATATCTATAGGTAAAGAGGGGAGGTAGTTCTGTTGTGATGTATCACCTATTCACCATACATACAGGTAAAGAGGGGAGGTAACTCTGTTGTGACTCATCACCTATTCACCATACATACAGGTAAAGGGGGGAGGTATTTCTGTTGTGACTTATCACCTATTCACCGTACATACAGGTAAAGAGGGGAGGTAACTCTGTTGTGACTCATCACCTATTCAACATATCTATAGGTAAAGTGGGGAGATAACTCTTTTGTGACTTATCACCTATTCACCATATCTACAGGTAAAGTGGGGTGATAACTCTGTTATGACTCATCACCTATTCACCATACATACAGGTAAAGAGGGGAGGTAGTTCTGTTGTGACTTATCACCTGTTCACCATATCTATAGGTAAAGTGGGGATAAACTCTGTTGTGACGTATCACCTATTCACCATATCTACAGGTAAAGAGGGGAGGTAACTCTGTTGTGACTCATCACCTATTCCACATATCTATAGGTAAAGTGGGGAGATACCTCTGTCGTGAATTATCACCTATTCACAATACATACAGGTAAAGAAGGGAGGTAACTCTGTTGTGACTTATCACCTATTCACCATATCTATAGGTAAAGTGGGGAGATAACTCTGTCGTGAATTATCACCTATTCACAATACATACAGGTAAAGAAGGGAGGTAACTCTGTTGTGACTTATCACCTATTCACCATATCTATAGGTAAAGTGGGGAGATAACTCTGTTGTGACTTATCACCTATTCACCATATCTATAGGTAAAGTGGGGAGATAACT
>NW_018405635.1:196044-206873 GCF_002113885.1 Mizuhopecten yessoensis
TATCACCTATTCACCATATCTATAGGTAAAGTGGGGAGGTAACTCTGTTGTGACGTATCACCTATTCACCATATCTATAGGTAAAATGGGGAGGTAACTCTGTTGTGACGTATCACCTATTCACCATATCTATAGGTAAAGTGGGGAGGTAACTCTGTTGTGACGTATCACCTATTCACCATATCTATAGGTAAAGTGGGGAGGTAACTCTGTTGTGACTTATCACCTATTCACCATATCTATAGGTAAAGTGGGGAGATAACTCTGTTGTGACTTATCACCTATTCACCATATCTACAGGTAAAGCGGGGTGATAACTCTGTTATGACTCATCACCTATTCACCATACATACAGGAAAAGAGGGGAGGTAGTACTGTTGTGAATTATCACCTATTCACCATACATACAGGTAAAGAGGGGAGGTAGTTCTGTTGTGACTTATCACCTGATCACCATATCTATAGGTAAAGTGGGGAGGTAACTCTGTTGTGACGTATCACCTATTCCCCATATCTATAGGTAAAGTGGAGAGGTAACTCTGCTGTGACGTATCACCTATTCACCATATCTATAGGTAAAGTGGACAGGTAACTCTGTTGTGACGTATCACCTATTAACCATATCTATAGGTAAAGTGGGGAGGTAACTCTATTGTGACATATCACCTATTCACCATATCTACAGGTAAAGTGGGGAGGTAACTCTGTTGTGACTTATCGCCTATTCACCATATCTATAGGTAAAGTGGGGGGGTAACTCTGTTGTGACTTATCACCTGTTCACCATATCTATAGGTAAAGTGGGGAGGGAACTCTGTTGTGACGTATCACCTATTCACCATATCTATAGGTAAACTCTGTTGTGACGTATCACCTATTCACCATATCTATAGGTAAACTCTGTTGTGACGTATCACCTATTCACCATATCTATAGGTAAACTCTGTTGTGACGTATCACCTATTCACCATATCTATAGGTAAAGAGGAGAGGTAACTCTGTTGTGACGTATCACCTATTAACCATATCTATAGGTAAAGTGGGGAGGTAACTCTGTTATGACTCATCACCTATTCACCGTACATACAGGTAAATAGGGGAGGTAACTCTGTTGTGACGTATCACCTATTAACCATATCTATAGGTAAAGTGGGGAGGTAACTCTATTGTGACATATCACCTATTCACCATATCTATAGGTAAACTCTGTTGTGACGTATCACCTATTCACCATATCTATAGGTAAAGCGGGGAGGTAACTCTGTTGTGACGTATCACCTATTCACCATATCTACAGGTAAAGTGGGGAGATAACTCTGTTGTGACGCATCACCTATTCACCATATCTACAGGTAAAGTGGAGAGATAACTCTGTTATGACTCATCACCTATTCACCGTACATACAGGTAAAGAGGGGAGGTAACTCTGTTATGACGTATCACCTATTCACCATATCTATAGGTAAAGAGGGGAGGTAACTCTGTTGTGACGTATCACCTATTAACCATATCTATAGGTAAAGTGGGGAGGTAACTCTTTTGTGACGTATCACCTATTCACCATATCTACAGGTAAAGATGGGAGATAACTCTTTTGACTCATCACCTATTCACCGTACATATAGGTAAAGCGGGGAGGTAACTCTGTTGTGACTTATCACCTATTCCCCATATCTATAGGTAAAGTGGGGAGGTAACTCTTTTGTGACGTATCACCTATTCACCATATCTACAGGTAAAGATGGGAGATAACTCTTTTGACTCATCACCTATTCACCATATCTACAGGTAAAGAGGGGAGATAACTCTTTTGACTCATCACCTATTCACCATATCTACAGGTAAAGATGGGAGATAACTCTTTTGACTCATCACCTATTCACCATATCTACAGGTAAAGAGGGGAGATAACTCTTTTGACTCATCACCTATTCACCGTACATATAGGTAAAGCGGGGAGGTAACTCTGTTGTGACTTATCACCTATTCCCCATATCTATAGGTAAAGTGGAGAGGTAACTCTGTTGTGACTTATCACCTATTCACCATATATACAAGTAAAGTGGGGAGGGAACTCTGTTATGACTCATCACCTATTCACCATATCTACAGGTAAAGATGGGAGATAACTCTTTTGACTCATCACCTATTCACCGTACATATAGGTAAAGCGGGGAGGTAACTCTGTTGTGACTTATCACCTGTTCACCATATCTATAGGTAAAGTGGGGAGGTAACTCTGCTGTGACTTATCACCTATTCACCATATCTACAGGTAAAGTGGAGAGATAACTCTGTTATGACTCATCACCTATTCACCGTACATACAGGTAAAGAGGGGAGGTAACTCTGTTATGACTTATCACCTATTCACAATATCTACAGGTAAAGAGGGGAGATAACTCTTTTGACTCATCACCTATTCACCGTACATATAGGTAAAGTGGGGAGGTAACTCTGTTGTGACCTATCACCTATTCCCCATATCTATAGGTAAAGTGGGGAGGTAACTCTGCTGTGACTTATCACCTATTCACCATATCTATAGGTAAAGCGGGGAGGTAACTCTGTTGTGACGTATCACCTATTCACCATATCTATAGGTAAACTCTGTTGTGACGTATCACCTATTCACCATATCTATAGGTAAAGCGGGGAGGTAACTCTGTTGTGACTTATCACCTATTCACCATATCTACAGGTAAAGAGGGGAGGTAACTCTGTTATGACGTATCACCTATTCACAATATCTACAGGTAAAGAGGGGAGATAACTCTGTTGTGACGCATCACCTATTCACCATATCTACAGGTAAAGAGGGGAGATAACTCTTTTGACTCATCACCTATTCACCATATCTACAGGTAAAGAGGGGAGATAACTGTTGTGAGGCATCACCTGTAGCTACAGAGGGAAGTTCTGTCAGGCTTCTATATTCATTGAGGTTATGAATGATTACCTGTTCTGCTAATCTAAACTTACAGAGGGGAGATAACACTGTATTATACCTTATGTTTGAAAAGAGAGCTGAGCTCTATGAGAAACCATTTGTAGGTCTTTGGTCTGAGTGAACAGTTCTCATGCAAGGGTGTCTTATCAAAGGTGTAATGACAACATTGGAAAGCATCAGGAGATATAAGCAGGCATATGGATAACATGACAGAAAGCGTGGTCAGGAGAAGTGCTGCACAGACAGACAGGTGTTTCACTTATTTTGTCTACAGACAACAACAGATTTTAATTAAATTCAGAAGGTAAATGTAAGTTATAATTATAAACAAGGAAATATAATTAAAACCAACAACCAAGTTATTAAAAATAAAAGATACTGCTACAGAAATATTATAAATATATTTTTATGTAAAGCAGTCATCTTCATTGCTGCTCGTAAAGAATAACAGCTGAACAAGTGTTTAGATGAGAAATGGGTCCGTTTATATTGGTAGGGTGTTACATGTTCACTAAAGCTGATAGCGTATTACGAGTCAGTGGATAATCCTTTTACAGTGAAGAAATGACAGTAACTAATTGTCCTTTCTATTCATGAAATTATTTTTCCCTTCTGATTGCTGAAGAAATTTTCTTCCATTAATGACTAAAATTAAAACAAGAACCTGACCATCAATTTTGAGCCAAGTTTGGATCAACTTAATTGTAGTATAGGTCTGACATACAATTCCATCTATTTCATTTAAAATTTGCTGAATTTCTTATATAAGCAGAAAGAGAATCTAGCCAAACTACACGAAAATTGATCAAAAATGTCTTTTCTATAGATATTTCTCAATACATTATAATGGTGCCAGCTGTTCTGACTTCTACCAAACTACAGACAGGGACACTCACTAGCCACCTACCGACAGATATAATAGATAAAGACTCAATAACCATACAATAAAAGCTTAAAACCATTTCACCACTGTAGACCGAAATGGACTCATCCATATCAATGCATGGTAGAGTCTATTAAAGTTACATAGGGGTGAAAGGGTTAAAAATAAATGCCCAACTTCTCCTCTTGGTGTGTTATTACAGATCACTGGTGACATACAAAGAGAAGTTGGAGATTTTATTTTAACATAATATTGTAATTTGAAGAGGATTACTGGAGACATATTGTCTGGTGTTGGATCGTACCTAATTCCTTCATTGAGTTACTGTCATACCCATCAACTGAATCCAACCGCAGTGGAAAACCTGAATTGTCATGCAAACAAAAAGCACATGGTAAAAAGGTGGTCAATGCATTCAAGGGAAGCTGCGAACGCAAGAGACATTAAAATATCAAAATGAGGAAATTTAATCTGATAAATTACATTAAGATGAGGAAATAATATCTTTATAAATCATAAATTTCATAAATAAACCAACAGAGGTTTTTCGATTTTTTTCAACTTAAGACATTTAAACCTTATCAAAATGTATGCAAAATAATGTGGTATATATTTTTTTATTTCATAATGTTACAGTAAATTATTTGTGCAGTGCTAGTTTAATTCTCATTACAGTTTTCCAACAAAACCTTCCCTATTATTAGTACAATAGCGTTATTCATTAACTAGAAGAACTGTAAGTGATTATAACACAGCAAAAAGACAGTGCACAAACTGGTAGATGTAAGTAAAACGTAAAACAAGAGGCCCATGGGCCTTAACGGTCACCTGAGTCTACAGTATTTTTTTTTTTTGTTGAAATATGTACCAATTTGAGTAAAAAATAGTATAATGTTAACTTAACTTTGTCAGGACCATGAGCTGATCATTCCTACAAAGTTTCAGTTCAATCAGCCTAGCAGAACTTGACTTTAAGTTTGAAATGTAAAATGTTAACGGACGACGGACGACGGACGACGGACGACGACGGACGAAAACGGATAGCAATAGGTCACTTGAGCTAAAGCTCAGGTGACCTAAAAACATCAACATTAACAATTAATTAAATAAAACACCTCCATGACAGTTCCCTATAGAAAGCCATTTCCTGATCTTTTATATGAAATGATATTTTACTTATGCCTGGTGTCAACCTATTACCAAACTGTGTTTCCCTTAAATTTACTGAAATAAGTGATATTTAGATCACAGGAATTTTTTAACATATTTCATAAAATTTTAAATTACCAGGTATGTTGTTATCTCCCATTGTTGTCAAGCATTCTGGAATGAAGAAGCTTGGTTTGAATTAGATCACAATTTTATATGTGAAAAATAAAAGTAATCTTTATTTTCTTTCTTGTAATAATATTAAATTTTGAAATGGTTAAACTTCAACCTTTTGAATTTTACAAAAGAAATATAATTTTGCAATGAGTTTTCCGAAAATCAGACTTCTGAAAATTTGTCAAAATATGATGAAAAGACACCACAACATAAAGAAATGTCATGGCTGTGCTGTGTTAATCACATGCAAGTATATCAAAGTGTAGGCCAGGCCTGACATATGTATATAGAAATGTAGGCTAGGCCTTTTGTATGTATAGAACTAGTTTTTCTTACATTTAGGTAGAACAGTATTTCAATGAAATCACCAACTAAATCCCATTATTTTCAAGTTATCCGGATATGAGATTTTATAAATCTGATACTGTAATGATGCTATAGGCTGGTGACACACTTGTGTTGAGGTTTCTGACAACTCCTGATACGAACTAAATCATCTCAGTTAACGACATACAGTGCTACATATATCAAATATGCTTATATTTAATGAGACGATATCATATATATTTCAGAATTTTTCAAAGATGCTTTCATTAAAAAGGTTTAGAAACACATTGTTTATACAATATGCATGATATATATATATTTCACAATGAAGCCATCATCTATTTTGATTATATTTTCAAATGAGCTTTGTTACATAAATATTGAACTGTAGAACCCTGAGCTATTAGCAATTTTGGAAAGCTAGAATTATTTCGGAACTTTCAAGAAATTCTTTTTCATTTCAGGTAAGTTGGTAAATTATGATAAATAGATTATTTTGGACAAATGTATTTAGACATATACACTTTATAATAACTATAGATGCATAATATAGATTACATTTATGAAAGTCTGTATCGGTGAACCTTTGTTGGTCTTGTATAATACCTGGTAATCAAAACATCTATTTGGTACTGGGCTGTAGGCATGTGTTCAAGCAGACAATGTGCTCCACTGTACATATTGGAAAGTAAATGTACTCGCAACAGTTTAAAGCAAGATACGGAAAAAAAAGGGAAAAAACAAACACATTGAGCTGTAAAGGGAGATAACTCTAGTAAATTGGCAAAGGGAGATAACTATTGCAGGTTTTGTACAGATCAGTTGCAAACTCTTACTGTTTATCATTACTGGTGCTATATGAAAGGGAAAGTACCCAACCAGTTGGTAATTTCATAAATATTTACAGGTAAGTTAAATTACATGTGTTTTTCTCTGTACTTTTGTATAGAAATGTCATGGTATAATGGAAGTGTATTACAAGGAGCAAACAGACTAAACAAAAGTGTACCCATAATGTATTTTATCTATTGATTATTTAGATATACTGTATGGAGGTAGATATTAGATTAAACAATAAAAGATAAGTAAATAACCACATTATAGAATGAATAACAAAATTATCTAGAAATCACCAACTTAACAAAATTAGGGATTTCACCATTCTTACACAACTTAATTGTCAAAAAAGACAAGTTTCTCTCAGACATTGTGAGATTTGTTGATGGGCTGTATGATGGAATATTCCCACCTCTATACATTTATTCTTTCTTAGGGAAAATGTCACTCAACACTTGATTATCTTAATTTGTTTATCTCAAAAATTTCAATTACCCCAAACAAATCAGCCTTCAGAAAGTCGACATGAAAATAGAATGTTTCAGTTTTGAAATTGCAATATTTTAAGGGAGACTTCCACTTTTAAGTCCTCATTTATTACTTATGATGTCATAAGAGTTCCCTTCATACTGTTTTTTTTTTTACTCAAAATAAATCAGATCAATTGTACAGATTAGCCCAAACCATGACATTTAGTCAGTTTCTCTTCTATGAATTTTGAAATTGCTGAAAGAAAACATACTTTTCAATCAAAACACCATTACCTATCCCTAGCCACCAACTCACACACACTCTGTCCATAACCAAAGCTGTCACCCCTAACACACTCCTCCAGCACCCTTCCCCGATCTTACAAACAGTGACTTAACGAGATCAAATAAACATGTTTATCTTTATCATGTTAATCTATTAGATAATAAATTCCAAAACTGAAATTAAAACAGGATTATAACCCAAATACACAAAATATTCATGATGTTAACTTGAAATTTATTTTTAATCCATTGGCAGAAAAGTTCATCAGAGCCCAACTCATATGAATAGCACAAGCTTAAGGAAGAGATTATGTCAAAGGACCGATTGAATCAGTAAAATTGTTTTTCATTTTTTTTTAAGGGGAGCAAATTGAATACCAGATTATATGCTTCGAGGAAAAAAACACTTTTTTGACAATGTGTAATCTATTTTGCTCACAACAAAACAAAAATGATTTGATATGTGTATTTGGGAATGGTCCGTTAGATAGTCACTGTTTACAAGTGTATATAGTAGGGAATGTCGTTACCATCTGTCGCTAGACCGCCGGTCAGGGCACTCAACTGGATCCAACCAGCTACGGTGAGACAAGAGGAAAGCTGTTATCATTTCTCCCTATTACACTGTATAACTATAACTGTACGGTGAGACAAGAGGAAAGCTGTTATCATTTCTCCCTATTATACTGCATAACTATAACTGTACGGAGAGACAAGAGGAAAGCTGTAATCATTTCTCCCTATAATACTGTATAACTACAACTGTACGGTGAGACAAGAAGCGGTTATCATTTCTCCCTATAATACTGTATAACTACAACTGTACGGTGAGACAAGAAGCGGTTATCATTTCTCCCTATTATACTGTATAACTATAACTGTACGGTGAGACAAGAGGAAAGCTGTTATCATTTCTCCCTATTATACTGTATAACTATAACTGTACGGTGAGACAAGAGGAAAGCTGTTATCATTTCTCCCTATTATACTGTATAACTATAACTGTACGGTGAGACAAGAGGAAAGCTGTTATCATTTCTCCCTATTATACTGTATAACTATAACTGTACGGTGAGACAAGAGGAAAGCTGTTATCATTTCTCCCTATTATACTGTATAACTATAACTGTACGGTGAGACAAGAGGAAAGCTGTTATCATTTCTCCCTATTATACTGTATAACTATAACTGTACGGTGAGACAAGAGGAAAGCTGTTATCATTTCTCCCTATTATACTGTATAACTATAACTGTACGGTGAGACAAGAGGAAAGCTGTTATCATTTCTCCCTATTATACTGTATAACTATAACTGTACGGTGAGACAAGAGGAAAGCTGTTATCATTTCTCCCTATTATACTGTATAACTATAACTGTACGGTGAGACAAGAGGAAAGCTGTTATCATTTCTCCCTATTATACTGTATAACTATAACTGTACGGTGAGACAAGAGGAAAGCTGTTATCATTTCTCCCTATTATACTGTATAACTATAACTGTACGGTGAGACAAGAGGAAAGCTGTTATCATTTCTCCCTATTATACTGTATAACTATAACTGTACGGTGAGACAAGAGGAAAGCTGTTATCATTTCTCCCTATTATACTGTATAACTATAACTGTACGGTGAGACAAGAGGAAAGCTGTTATCATTTCTCCCTATTATACTGTATAACTATAACTGTACGGTGAGACAAGAGGAAAGCTGTTATCATTTCTCCCTATTATACTGTATAACTATAACTGTACGGTGAGACAAGAGGAAAGCTGTTATCATTTCTCCCTATTATACTGTATAACTATAACTGTACGGTGAGACAAGAGGAAAGCTGTTATCATTTCTCCCTATTATACTGTATAACTATAACTGTACGGTGAGACAAGAGGAAAGCTGTTATCATTTCTCCCTATTATACTGTATAACTATAACTGTACGGTGAGACAAGAGGAAAGCTGTTATCATTTCTCCCTATTATACTGTATAACTATAACTGTACGGTGAGACAAGAGGAAAGCTGTTATCATTTCTCCCTATTATACTGTATAACTATAACTGTACGGTGAGACAAGAGGAAAGCTGTTATCATTTCTCCCTATTATACTGTATAACTATAACTGTACGGTGAGACAAGAGGAAAGCTGTTATCATTTCTCCCTATTATACTGTATAACTATAACTGTACGGTGAGACAAGAGGAAAGCTGTTATCATTTCTCCCTATTATACTGTATAACTATAACTGTACGGTGAGACAAGAGGAAAGCTGTTATCATTTCTCCCTATTATACTGTATAACTATAACTGTACGGTGAGACAAGAGGAAAGCTGTTATCATTTCTCCCTATTATACTGTATAACTATAACTGTACGGTGAGACAAGAGGAAAGCTGTTATCATTTCTCCCTATTATACTGTATAACTATAACTGTACGGTGAGACAAGAGGAAAGCTGTTATCATTTCTCCCTATTATACTGTATAACTATAACTGTACGGTGAGACAAGAGGAAAGCTGTTATCATTTCTCCCTATTATACTGTATAACTATAACTGTACGGTGAGACAAGAGGAAAGCTGTTATCATTTCTCCCTATTATACTGTATAACTATAACTGTACGGTGAGACAAGATGAAAACTGTTATCATTTCTCCCTATTACACTGTATAACTATAACTGTACGGTGAGACAAGAGGAAAACTGTTATCATTTCTCCCTATTATACTGTATAACTATAACTGTACAGTGAGACAAGATGAAAGCTGTTATCGTTTCTCCCTATTACACTGTATAACTATAACTGTACGGTGAGACAAGATGAAAACTGTTATCGTTTCTCCCTATTACACTGTATAACTATAACTGTACGGTGAGACAAGAAGAAAGCTGTCATCATTTCTCCCTATTATACTGTATAACTATAACTGTACTGTGAGACGAGAAGCGGTTATC
This sequence comes from Mizuhopecten yessoensis, assembly GCF_002113885.1. Classification (NCBI taxonomy): domain Eukaryota; kingdom Metazoa; phylum Mollusca; class Bivalvia; order Pectinida; family Pectinidae; genus Mizuhopecten; species Mizuhopecten yessoensis. Next base: position 206,075 of record NW_018405635.1, read on the forward strand.
ATTTCTCCCTATTACACTGTATAACCATAACTGGTTACACTCGTAGGTAAACACTTTTGTTTCTGTTTCAGTCACAAAGATTTACACCAGAAACATTTGTATTTTACTACATCTCTGAATCCTTACTCTATTTGCTGTGCGCTCCTTTTGGTCATTCCAGCTCATGCAAAAAAATAATATCTTTAACAATATGATCACTGTTGGAAAAAAAATCTGCAAAATATTGACCCCTGCAAAAAAAGTTGTCACAGAGTGATTTCATGTTTATCCCGACTTAACGTCACTTCTACTGTCTGTACATAGTCCTCTGTGATTTCTGATTATACCCCAGGCTTTGTTAACCAGTGACACATGCAATATACAGGGAAATATACAAAGGAAAACATATCAGTTAACATACAACCATGACAGCCAATCAAAACAATAACCCAGACACGAGACTCAAACAGTTCTCACTAATCAACATCAACACAACTACATTACATACAGGTCAACTAAGACCAGTTACTACCATATAGTATTGGCTGCTTATTTTCCAGCGGGATTAATAATTTCATTAATTTTATAAATTCATTACATCAAACACCTTGAACATTTAGGTAGACAAGAGGCCCAAGGGCCTTAGCGGTCACCTGAGTTATATCATAGGTACTGGTAGCTTTATTTTATTGTTTAGATGTGATGTGGAAATCAGCATGTAAACTAAGTGAAATACAATACTTGTCATGTCATCAATGGATAAGAATTTGAAAATATTGGTAAATGTTCCCTTTGGGGCCCCGCCCTAGCCCCTGGGGAT
>NW_018405635.1:207316-226805 GCF_002113885.1 Mizuhopecten yessoensis
TGTTGTTTCCCTATATAAACTATAGTAAACTTTACCCCCTCCCCAAGGGAGAACGGATACCTCGGGGGTCCTGAAATTTACAATTTTTATAAAGCTCCTGATGATCTTTCCATCCATATAGAGAAAATGACTGTAATACCTCTGAGTCTGGAGAAGAAGATTTTTGAAATATTGGTTAATTTTCCCTTTTGGGCCCCGCCCTGGCCCCTAGGGTTGGGGTAGGAATCCCAATTTTACAATTTGGTAGCCCCATATACCAAGGATGATTCTGACCAAGTTTGAAAAAATTCCATCCACTGGTTCTTGAGAAGAAGTTGATAATGTAAAAGTTCACGCACGACGCACGACGGACGACGACGGACGAAAAGTGATTGGAATAGGTCACTTGAGCAAAAGCTCAGGTGACCTAAAAATGTGTGGTTTATGCTTGAAAATACCTGTTATGAGATTAACTATATTTATAACAGAAACGTTTTACCTGAGTTTCACCAAGTATAGATATAAATAGATTTGTTGTCACACTAACTACACAACAGATAAATAGATGCCTTGACTATATGGGACCTAATGAAGAGTGACTTGATGGAGGTGGGATTGAACCTGTGACTATATGGGACCTACTGAAGAGTGACTTGATGGAGGTGGGATTGGATCCATGTTGCTGAAGCTGACTGAGAGCGTAGTCTGTGGGGTTATCCTGTTTGAGGAAGGCTCGCTCACGCATAAACTGTCGCATTGTCATCCAGAATGTGAAGGTAAACAGCAACTGAAACAAACAATTTAAGTCAGTAAAATATGTCTTAACTGGAAACAAGCAAATTTGTGGAATTTATATCCCCCGCTTGCAGGACATATTGTAGGTTAACATTATTGAGGTTAGGTTTAAACATGTGAGTATCGTGCTGTCGAGACATAATGTATAGCTTGAAACTTGAAGAAAAAAAAGCCCTATGCCTCATTGGTTATCCGCAAATATGCATAAATCACATTGTTTGGCAAACTTACCATGAATGTGCATAAGGAATTTAGTTGAAACATCTTAACAATATCTCCAGCAACAAGTACTAATTGTAATGGGGGACCATTACAGATCTCCCCCAAACTGCCCCCATAGTCGCAAAGATGCATCAGAAAAGGATTGCATTGCCATAGTACACCTACAATGTACATATAAAATTTGAGTGAAATTGAGCAATTTCTAAATTGCAACCAATCAGAATCCTCTGTGTAGTTGCTATGGCAATGGAACATATGCGATTGAATTTGCAGTCCCATAATACCCCTATATACCAATTTTCATAAAAATAACAAAATATCTAAATTGCGACCTGTGAATCAGAACCCTGTGTGTGGTTGCTATGGCAACGAAACCTATGCGGTTGAATTTGCAGTCTCCCAGATACCATTTTTCATCAAAATCGAACAATATCTTAATTTCCACCAATCAGAAGCCTTTGTGTGGTTGCTATGGCAAAGAAACCTATGCGGTTGAATTAGCAGTCCCCTAATATCCCTATATACTAATTTTCATCAAAATCAAACAATATCTAAATTTCGACCAATCAGAAGCCTTCGTGTGGTTGCTATGGTAACAAAACTAATGCTGTTTTATTGGCAGTCCCCTAATATCCCTATATACCAATTTTCATCAAAATCAAACCAAGTTTGAAGAAAATCAGCTAACATTTGTTACAGTTATTGCACAGAAACAAAACACAGCAGATAATTACGTTTTTTCGTTATTCAAGGGGCCATATCTCCGCCAAATGGGGTCCGCTGAAAGTGGTCATCGAACTTGGCCGAGCCCTTAAGGCATTGAACCCTGTGACCAAGTTTGAAGAAAATCGTTTAACATTTGTTGTAGTTATTGCACGGAAACGAAGCCCGGCAGATAATGACGTTTTTCATTATTCAAGGGGCCATAACTCCACCAAATGGGGTCCGCTGAAAGTGGTCATCAAAATTGGCCGAGCCCTTAAAGCATTTAATCCTGTGACCAAGTTTGAAGAAAATCAGTTAATATTTGTTGTAGTTATTGCACGGAAACGAAGCGTGACAGACAGACAGACAGACGGACAGACCCATATTAATATCCCCCGTTTCGGTGAAAGCGGGGGATAATAAATCAGTAAAAGATGTCTTAATACTAGAAAAAATCAATGAAATATGTTTTGATAAAAATCAGAGAAAATGTTTTTACTGGACAAATCAGAAAAATATGTCTTTAATGTACAAATATCAGTGAAATATGTCTTAATTGGATCATAAATCAGTGAAATATATCCTAACTGGACTAAAATCAGTGAAATATGTCTTTACTGGACAAAAATCTGTGAAACTTGTCTTAACTAGACATAAATCTGTGAAATATGTCTTAATTGGACATAAATCAGTACTGGGAAAAAATCTGTGAAATATGTCTTACTGGACAAAAATCTGTGAAATATGTCTTAATTGGACATAAATCAGTGAAATGTGTCTTAATTGGACATAAATCAGTAAAATTTGTCTTTACTGGACATAAATCGGTGAAATATGTCTTTACTGGACTAAAATCAGTGAAATATGTGCTTACTGTACAAAACCAGTGGAATATTTCGTTACGGGTCTTACTGATTTGACTGGTGTTACAATGAAGACGAGTGCAATTAATCTAAATTAATAGACTATACCTTAATCAATTAAAACATTCACATTCTATAAAGAAATAAAATTTTCAATTTTGATTTCAGGCAAACAAAAGGATTTACCTGTAATGCGTTTGAGAGATTTATCTGTAATACGTTGGGAGTGATTTACCTGTAATACGTTTGAGAGATTTATCTGTAATACGTTGGGAGTGATTTACCTGTAATACGTTGGAGAGATTTATCTGTAATACGTTGGGAGTGATTTACCTGTAATATGTTGGAAAGATTTACCTATTATACGTTGGAGAGATTATCCTGTAACCTGCTTGAACAATTTACCTGTAATACGTTGGAGAGATTATCCTGTAATGTGTTGGGAGAGATTTACCTGTAATACATTGGAGAGACTTACCTGTAATACATTGGAGAGATTTACCTGTAATGTGTTGGAGAGATTTATCTGTAATCTGCTGGAGAGGTTTAACTGTAATACGTAGGAGAGATTTACCTGTAATGTGTTGGAGAACTTTACCTGTAATCTACTGGAGAGATTTACCTGGAATGTTCTGGAGAGATTTACCTGTAATGTGTTGGAGAGATTTACCTGTAATGTGTTTGAGAGATTTACCTGTAATGTGTCTAGAGAGATTTATCTGTAATGTGTTGTAGAGATTTACCTGTAATACGTTGGAGAGATTTACCTATTATACGTTGGAGAGATTTATCTGTAATGTGTTGGAGAGATTTACCTGTAATACGTTGGAGAGATTTATCTGTAATGTGTTAGAGAGATTTACCTGTAATCTGCTGGAGAGATTTACCTGTAATGTGTTGGAGAACTTTGCCTGTAATCTACTGGAGAGATTTACCTGTCATGTTCTGGAGAAATTTACCTGTAATATGCTGGAGAGATTAACCTGTAATGTGTCTAGAGAGGTTTAACTGTAATACGTGGGAGAGATTTACCTGTAATGTGTTGGAGAACTTTACCTGTAATCTACTGGAGAGATTTACCTGTAATGTTCTGGAGAAATTTACCTGTAATATGCTGGAGAGATTAACCTGTAATGTGTCTCAGAAATTTACCTGTAATGTGGTGGAGAGATTTACCGGTAATGCATTTGAGAGATTTACCTGTAATACATTTGAGAGATTTACCTGTAATGTGTCTGAGAGATTTACCTGTAATGTGTCCGAGAGATTTATCTTTAATGTTGTGTTGGAGAGATTTACCTGTAATCTGCTGGAGAGATTTACCTGTAATGTGTTGGAGAGATTTACCTGTAATGCATTGGAGAGATTTACCTGTAATGTGTTGGAGAGATTTACCTGAAATGTGTTGGAGAGATTTACCTTTAATGTGTCGGAGAGATTTACCTGTAATGAGTTGGAGAGATTTACCTGTAATCTGCTCGAGAGATTTACCTGTAATGTGTTGGAGAGATTTACCTTTAATGTGTCGGAGAGATTTACCTGTAATGAGTTGGAGAGATTTACCTGTAATGCGAGCTGCAGACATGGATACTTGAACTTCTGTAGACCAATTTCAGACAGTTTCACCTTTCCAATTTGTTCTGGGAGTTCGTCAGGAAGGTCAAATCCATACACGTACTGAATGATTAGCAACCCCTCACCGTAGAACACAATGACTGGGGACAACATCAGACAAACCCTCCGTGACGAGGGGAACATCCAGATGAAACAGGCACTCAACAACATGACAAACGTCAACCAGCTGTGGAAGGTGATACTCCAAGCCTGAACAGAAAACAGCACATGTAGTCAATCTGAAATACCTTTCTGGTTTGATGCTTCACGAAAGTATGGTATTCCTACATGCTTGTATTTTTTGTCTTTTTAAAAACTTTTTTATACTCCAGTTTCAATGAAACTACATGTTCGCAAAGGCTAAAGGAATGCTAATCTTGTTTAAGATACAACTGACCAATCCACTACATGAAAAACCCTGTTATTATTTTAAGCATCATTGACAAGAAAATACATTTGACAAATGTAAAGACATGACTGACCACCATACATGTAGCTATTAATGTAAAGATTTTACTTGCCATCATAGCTATTAATGTAAAGAATTAACTGACCATCGTGGCTATTAATGTAAAGGTTTAACTGACCATCGTGGCTATTAATGTAAAGGTTTAACTGACCATCATGGCTATTAATGTAAAGGTTTAACTGACCATCATGGCTATTAATGTAAAGGTTTAACTGACCATCATGGCTATTAATGTAAAGGTTTAACTGACCATCATGGCTATTAATGTAAAGGTTTAACTGACCATCATGGCTATTAATGTAAAGGTTTAACTGACCATCATGGCTATTAATGTAAAGGTTTAACTGACCATCATGGCTATTAATGTAAAGGTTTAACTGACCATCATGGCTATTAATGTAAAGGTTTAACTGACCATCATGGCTATTAATGTAAAGGTTTAACTGACCATCATGGCTATTAATGTAAAGGTTTAACTGACCATCATGGCTATTAATGTAAAGGTTTAACTGACCATCATGGCTATTAATGTAAAGGTTTAACTGACCATCATGGCTATTAATGTAAAGGTTTAACTGACCATCATGGCTATTAATGTAAAGGTTTAACTGACCATCATGGCTATTAATGTAAAGGTTTAACTGACCATCATGGCTATTAATGTAAAGGTTTAACTGACCATCATGGCTATTAATGTAAAGGTTTAACTGACCATCATGGCTATTAATGTAAAGGTTTAACTGACCATCATGGCTATTAATGTAAAGGTTTAACTGACCATCATGGCTATTAATGTAAAGGTTTAACTGACCATCATGGCTATTAATGTAAAGGTTTAACTGACCATCATGGCTATTAATGTAAAGGTTTAACTGACCATCATGGCTATTAATGTAAAGGTTTAACTGACCATCATGGCTATTAATGTAAAGGTTTAACTGACCATCATGGCTATTAATGTAAAGGTTTAACTGACCATCATGGCTATTAATGTAAAGGTTTAACTGACCATCATGGCTATTAATGTAAAGGTTTAACTGACCATCATGGCTATTAATGTAAAGGTTTAACTGACCATCATGGCTATTAATGTAAAGGTTTAACTGACCATCATGGCTATTAATGTAAAGGTTTAACTGACCATCATGGCTATTAATGTAAAGGTTTAACTGACCATCATGGCTATTAATGTAAAGGTTTAACTGACCATCATGGCTATTAATGTAAAGGTTTAACTGACCATCATGGCTATTAATGTAAAGGTTTAACTGACCATCATGGCTATTAATGTAAAGGTTTAACTGACCATCATGGCTATTAATGTAAAGGTTTAACTGACCATCATGGCTATTAATGTAAAGGTTTAACTGACCATCATGGCTATTAATGTAAAGGTTTAACTGACCATCATGGCTATTAATGTAAAGGTTTAACTGACCATCATGGCTATTAATGTAAAGGTTTAACTGACCATCATGGCTATTAATGTAAAGGTTTAACTGACCATCATGGCTATTAATGTAAAGGTTTAACTGACCATCATGGCTATTAATGTAAAGGTTTAACTGACCATCATGGCTATTAATGTAAAGGTTTAACTGACCATCATGGCTATTAATGTAAAGGTTTAACTGACCATCATGGCTATTAATGTAAAGGTTTAACTGACCATCATGGCTATTAATGTAAAGGTTTAACTGACCATCATGGCTATTAATGTAAAGGTTTAACTGACCATCATGGCTATTAATGTAAAGGTTTAACTGACCATCATGGCTATTAATGTAAAGGTTTAACTGACCATCATGGCTATTAATGTAAAGGTTTAACTGACCATCATGGCTATTAATGTAAAGGTTTAACTGACCATCATGGCTATTAATGTAAAGGTTTAACTGACCATCATGGCTATTAATGTAAAGGTTTAACTGACCATCATGGCTATTAATGTAAAGGTTTAACTGACCATCATGGCTATTAATGTAAAGGTTTAACTGACCATCGTGGCTATTAATGTAAAGGTTTAACTGACCATCGTGGCTATTAATGTAAAGGTTTAACTGACCATCGTGGCTATTAATGTAAAGGTTTAACTGACCATCGTGGCTATTAATGTAAAGGTTTAACTGACCATCGTGGCTATTAATGTAAAGGTTTAACTGACCATCGTGGCTATTAATGTAAAGGTTTAACTGACCATCGTGGCTATTAATGTAAAGGTTTAACTGACCATCGTGGCTATTAATGTAAAGGTTTAACTGACCATCGTGGCTATTAATGTAAAGGTTTAACTGACCATCGTGGCTATTAATGTAAAGGTTTAACTGACCATCGTGGCTATTAATGTAAAGGTTTAACTGACCATCATGGCTATTAATGTAAAGGTTTAACTGACCATCATGACTATTAATGTAAAGGTTTAACTGACCATCATAGCTATAAGGGTGAGAACATAGCTCTGTTTCATCACATACACCAGAAACGACACCATGGCCGGGCGTTTCCAGCTCTTCCGTCGGGACGCCTTGCTGCTTCCTCCTCCATCAGCCTCATCTTCACTTTCAAATGCCACAGACATGGTGGGGCTCCCATTGTCAGGCTGATTTGAGGCTCCGCCCTCATTTGCTTCTACAGGATCAAAACTGCTGTATGACGGCCCTTCGCCTGCATTCACCAGGTGCTGAAGTACACAGAAGGTTGTTAGTAGATGTACCACTCACAGACATCTTAAATAAATTATTATTCTGAACAGTAACCTTTTCTAACCCTTATAAGTACAACACTTTATCTTCTGAACAGTAACCCTTTCTAACCCTAATAAGTACAACTCTTTATCTTCTGAACAGTACCCCTTTCCAACCCCAATGAGTACAACACTTTATCTTCTGAAGAGAACCCCTTTCCAACCCCAATGAGTACAACACTTTATCTTCTGAACAGGAACCCTTTCTAACCCCAATAAGTACAACACTTTATCTTCTAAACAGTAACCCTTTCTAACCCCAATAAGTGCAACACTTTATCTTCTGAACAGTAACCCTTTCTAACCCCAATGAGTCCAACACTTTATCTTCTGAACAGTACCCCTTTCTAACCCCAATAAGTACAACACTTTATCTCCTGAACATTAACCCTTTCTAGCCCCAATAAGTACAACACTGTCGCATTTGAACAGTAACCCTTTCTAACCCTAATAAGTACAACTCTTTATCTTCTGAAAAGTACCCCTTTCCAACCCCAGTGAGTACAACACTTTATCTTCTGAACAGTACCCCTTTCTAACCCCAATAAGTACAACACTCTATCTTTTGAACAGTAACCCTTTCTAACCCTAATAAGTACAACTCTTTATCTTCTAAACAGTAACCCTTTCTAACCCCAATAAGTGCAACACTTTATCTTCTGAACAGTACCCCCTTCCAACCCCAATGAGTACAACACTTTAACTTCTGAAGAGAACCCCTTTCCAACCCCAATGAGTACAAAACTTTATCTTCTGAACAGTAACCCTTTCTAACCCTAATAAGTACAACTCTTTATCTTCTGAAAAGTACCCCTTTCCAACCCCAGTGAGTACAACACTTTATCTTCTGAAGAGAACCCCTTTCTAACCCCAATGAGTACAACACTTTATCTTCTGATCAGTAACCCTTTCTAACCCTAATAAGTACAACTCTTTATCTTCTGAACAATACCCCTTTCCAACCCCAATGAGTACAAAACTTTATCTTCTGAACAGTAACCCTTTCTAACCCTAATAAGTACAACTCTTTATCTTCTGAAAAGTACCCCTTTCCAACCCCAGTGAGTACAACACTTTATCTTCTGAACAGTAACCCTTTCTAACCCCAATAAGTACAACACTTTATCTTTTGAACAGTAACCCTTTCCAACCCCAATAAGTACAACACTTTATCTTCTGAACAGTAATCCTTTCTAACCCCAATGAGTACAACACTTTATCTTCTGAACAGTAATCCTTTCTAACCCCAATGAGTACAACACTTTATCTTCTGAACAGTAATCCTTTCTAACCCCAATGAGTACAACACTTTATCTTCTGAACAGTAATCCTTTCTAACCCCAATGAGTACAACACTTTATCTTCTGAACAGTAATCCTTTCTAACCCCAATGAGTACAACACTTTATCTTCTGAACAGTAACCCTTTCTAACCCCAATGAGTACAACACTTTATCTTTAAATTTATTCTGTTTATCATCCACAAATGTACCAATCATTTTAATTGATAACTATAGGAAAATGCCTCTAAAATTTTCCTACTGAGTGACTGAATATCACTTTATTTCCCATGAGGTTAATTTTCATGTTAATTCACATCGACTCATTTGAAAATTTAAAAACTTTTACAAATATTAATTTCATATTTCAATACTATCAATATTGAAATAGCATCCCCCAGCACATGCAGATAATACATATGTGCTGAGTTCACGACATAAAGTAACATTTAAGTGCAAAGTGCTATCAGTAAGATATTTCCTTGTCAATGTCAAGCAGACAATTCTAAATAAATCCGTGAAATTTCCTAGCGTGTTTTGAGGATTGGGTATCTTGTTGCTACCAATTCTTATGTGTTAGTATGATGAAAGTTAAGGCCTCGTTCATATCTGTTTTGAAGATTGTGTATATTGTTGCTACCAATACTTATGTGTTAGTATGATGACAGTTAAGGCCTCGTTCATAGCGTGTTTTGAGGATTGTGTATCTTGTTGCTACCGACACTTATGTGTTAGCATGACAGTTAAGGCCTCGTTCATAGCTGTTTTGAAGATTGTGTATCTTGTTGCTACCGACACTTATGTGTTAGTATGATGACAGTCAAGGCCTCGTTCATAGTATGGTGAGCTTAACGATTACTTAATACAACACTATACTAGACCTGAAACATTTAAATCTGCATGTTCAGGGATTAGAAACAAACATTGGACAATAAGAAAGTCCAACAAATTTTAAAATATTTGACAAAAATTCTATTTTGAAAGTTTGTGTTGCAACTCGTTCAGCTAAACAGGCATCGAGGAACTTGGCTAAGAATGCATGCGTACTTCGTTAGTATTGCACAAGGCGATATATATACATACGGAGCGAGCAGTACAATATACAGACATATAGCTATCATGATTTCTATACAATATTAGTACTAAAGCAAGCAATCACCGACTTCATCTGGCGTCATATGCCATGGTTTCCTTCCCGTCTTTTGTATTAGGTTTATTTCATATATGCAATATTGTACAATATTATAAATTCAATGTATAATCAACTATTGCCCAGAACATCGGTCCTTGCGGCAGTTTACGGCCAGTCTATATATATAGCTCGTCACCCACAATCAGCAGATCTGTGGTCCAAGTACGATTTCAGGGTAAATGACCACAGTATAAACTGTCATACTGCCCTGTAATCTTGGTGTAACCTTTTTGGAATCAATCTTTAAAGTTAGAAACAAGATTTCATCTATATATGTGTGTACAATATACATACAATATTTAGAAAACACTACATGATAATTAATTACTATCATAATAGAGAGCGCAATAATTGTTTCAATACATGTAAAACATTCATAGAGTTCTATAATAAAACAAACAAGCAGATAAGGTGGAATTAGGGGGACTTTACGTAATTTGCTGAATTTATCATAAAATAATGCTTCATGCAGCATAAGCCAATGGTCTGATACTAACATGCATAAAAACACACTCATATCCATGAACAGCACTTCAGGTAACCGACACAGGTAAAACATGAAAGATTTAACAACCTAGGTAAATCAGCTCACCAAGTTTTTACCTGCCAAGGTAAAGTGAGCAAAACGTTACCTTCCCAGGTACAATACATACAAATACATGCAATTACCTACACAAGAAAAATAAAGCTTTTCCCTGCCCAGGCAAAATATACAAAGCTTTTCCCTGCCAAGTGCATAGCTAGCTCTTACTCGGAGTGGATCCATTTAGGAGCAGGTCCAGGGCATAGCCTTAGTAGGAGACAAGGGGCTACAACAAGTAGTGCTTTGGTTTTTCTATTTAAAAAATTGGTGGATTCAACTGCATGTCAGCATATAGGCAGCATATAGGCAGCTACATATAGGCAGCTACATGTCAGCATATAGGCAGCCTATAGGCAGCTACATATAGGCAGCTACATGTCAGCATATAGGCAGCATATAGGCAGCTACATATAGGCAGCTACATGTCAGCATATAGGCAGCCTATAGGCAGCTACATGTCAGCATATAGGCAGCCTATAGGCAGCTACATGCCTACCCACGTAAAATATGCAAAATAACCAAACACCACTGCATGCTATTGCTGCCTTCTCCACTCGTACACAACACTACCAAGTTATGCTTACTACTGCATATTGCTGTTTTGAATCCTGTAAACATTTAAAAATAAAACAACTATCTGAGATTTAATTAATGATACATTACTATTTAAGTAGGTACTCAATGTGGCATTCAGATAAGTTTTAATTATTATATCCTAAAATCATACAGGAAGTGGATCAACTACAGCCGCAAATCATACAGGAAGTGGATCAATTCCAGCCTCTAATCATACAGGAAGTGATCAATTTTAGTCTCTAATCATACAGGAAGTGGATCAATTACAGCCTGTTATCATTCAGGGTTTTAAATGTTTCACATTAAATATTTACTTGTTTGGAAACAGCAATTATTTTATCTAGCCTTGCAATAAATGGATCACCAAGTCCACTAAAGAGAGTTAGGAAGGAACATAAGCCAGGACTGGATTTAACAAAGTGTAGGCTCCACAGGTACCCCTGCTCTTTACTGGTATCCACACTGTGAAGCCCATTCATGAGACAGTGGTGGTGGAATGCTGGAAAACCTGTATTATGCTGTATTTTAATATTTGAGGTCAAGGTCAAAGCTCAAAAGGAGGACAAAGTGGCCTCATTTATGGTGTGATGTACTTATATGCAATGATTGATGCCTATTCAAGAAATAGCGAGTTAGATATGCTCTGGAAACCATTAGTTTAGATCTTGAGGTCATGGTCAAAGGTAAAATCAAGGTTACAGTGACCTCATTTTAGGGTACAGCACACCTCCTTCCCACAATGTACTTAAGTACAAAGTTTGATGCCCTTTCATCAAACAGCGACAGAAATATGTACTAAGGTTTGATGTCCACTCATGAAACAGCACATGAGATATGTACTAATGTGTGATTTCCACTCATTAAACAGCACATGAGATATGCTCCAGAAACTATTATTTTGGTACTTAAGGTTACATTCAAAGGTTGAATTGTACCTATACAAACTTGATGCCCTTTCAAAGTCAACGATGTACCTAAACACAAATTTTGATATTTATTCACGAAACAGCAGTTGGGATATGCTATGGAAACCAGTATTTTCATTGTTGAGATCAAGGTCAAAGGTCAAATTGAGGTCACAGTGACCTTGTTTTAGGATGCGACACCACCTTCCCATTATGTACTTATATCAAGTTTTATGCACATCCATGAAACAATAGCTGAGATATGCTCTGGAAACCACAGTCAGCACAGTGTTACAACAGACACACGAACGAATGCACGTGACCAAGGACAAGCAAAGAGAATAATTCAACCTCGGTCAAAGCAAGTGTATAAAAAGGAGGCAAAATTCCAAAACAGTTAATACAGCAAACTGGAAAATACTACATTATACAATGAAGAAACGCTTTAGGTAACAACATTTAGATTTGATGGATATTGGCATCAACAATTTGTTTTTCATAATCTCAAAAAAAAGTTAGAAATCTCCGTGATGTTAAAAACATATTTGGGGTTTTTTTTCTTCTTTAGTTTTCCATCATTCATTTTTTTTTTCAATGACAGCCTTTTTTCAGTCAAATTTAAATTTAAAAATGTTATTTGCAAATAGCCATCAAAGTGTTCATAAAGGGTTGTGATATAGAATACCAGTGCTTACATAAGCAAACAGATACAAATAAAAACAAGAGGCCCAATGGGCCTGCATCACTCACTAACGATTACATTAGTAATAAATCCCTGAAAGAATCATACAGGATTCAAGCTACCTGTGTGTCGCAGGGATTTCAGTACAGACTGGTGGTAACTTCAAGCCTCACTATGGAAGCTGTCCCATTTTAAAAACTTTACTGACTCTGAATTTCTAATATACATTATGTATTTGACAAAAGTTATGAAACAACTTTGATCAAATTATATAACCCCCGTGTCGGGGTCTTAGTGTGGGATCACACCAGCAGCACCCAGAGAAAACCCATGTAGTTATGTAGACCATAACCTTTTACATCTGATCAGGGATCAACCCCCCACCATTCGACTTTCTAAAAAGTGTACAAAAAGATTTTTTGGTGCAGCACCACACTACATGTACAACGGAATGTCGGTTAAGCTTGTTACAACCAGTCTGTAGTTCATAGGGTTACAACTGCTGTTCATGGACATGTGAATTCACAACATTCTCACAACATAGAGAATCAAACTGGAATCTTTGGTAACAGTAATTCCACCAAACCTCTGTCTGTCCTTCCTCCGCTGGTACAGCTACCTGTCGCTCTGTTGGCTTGGCTCGTCGACGTTTCCCTAGCTTTTCCTCGATGTCTAAACCATCTGTCTCATCAAGGTCACACCTCTGTTTTGATGACATGAAAAAACAACCCATATTTTTTTTTTTATAATTCGAAAATGAATATAAAACCAAAATGCCAAAGCCCGAAACCTCTGATCAGATTAAAATCCAGGCTTGGAATAAAGAATATTGTCTGACAATGTTGGAAAGGAATGGACACTGCTACTTTGTAAAACAGGGATGTTTCTAACTTCTCTACAAGGACCACCACAGGAGCAGGAGAAAAAACAGCACAGTTCTTTTCCTGTACCTACTCTTTAGTAGACTATTGTGAAGAACAGGGCCTTTTTGATAACTGTATCCAAAAAGAATCAAATTGTGTATGGGCGGTGAAAAAGTCCAAAACAAATAAAATCACTTGAAACCACTAAGATTTTGTCAGATGTTCTACCTAAAATTCAGTCTGTCAGGAAAGAAGGGGCTCTTACATCTGATAATCAGAAAAAAATACTGGACCTATTAATATTTCTTCTGAGATTCCAAATTCTTGTTAATAAGTCAATTTAAACATACTTGTGAAAAAGAAATACCGGGTATTTGTAAAAAAGACGAGCTTTATGATACATATTTTGTGTCATTAAGAAATGAACAGTTTGTTCATGGCCTACGAAGGACAAACTTTACATCTATTCTTTTTCTAACAGATAGATTTGCTTGGCCTAAGACCGACAGAACGTTGCTAACAGATAGATTTGCTTGGCCTAAGACCGACAGAACGTTGCTAACAGATAGATTTGCTTGGCCTAAGACCGACAGAACGTTGCTAACAGATAGATTTGCTTGGCCTAAGACCGACAGAACGTTGCTAACAGATAGATTTGCTTGGCCTAAGACCGACAGAACGTTGCTAACAGATAGATTTGCTTGGCCTAAGACCGACAGAACGTTGCTAACAGATAGATTTGCTTGGCCTAAGACCGACAGAACGTTGCTAACAGATAGATTTGCTTGGCCTAAGACCGACAGAACGTTGCTAACAGATAGATTTGCTTGGCCTAAGACCGACAGAACGTTGCTAACAGATAGATTTGCTTGGCCTAAGACCGACAGAACGTTGCTAACAGATAGATTTGCTTGGCCTAAGACCGACAGAACGTTGCTAACAGATAGATTTGCTTGGCCTAAGACCGACAGAACGTTGCTAACAGATAGATTTGCTTGGCCTAAGACCGACAGAACTTTGGTAACAGATAGATTTGCTTGGCCTAAGACCGACAGAACTTTGGTAACATAATGTTTTTGTTTCGCCCGAGAATGACCAACCTTCCTGTCTAGCCACTGTCTGGTGCCGGCGGCTGCAGTAACATACAGCGCCAGGACGATCGCAGGGTTGACAAAGTGAGTCCAGTTGTAGGGGTCATAGTATTCTATAGCCCAGGGCTCGGAACAGTTGGTCCGGATAACTCCCGTCAGGCCGAGAATTCTGTGGAGATCAAACAAGTTGAAGCATGACTATTGTACCAGTATAAGGATAGGTCAGTAAATTTAAAATGAAACCTGTCTAATCTGACCCCTGAGAATTTAAGAATATAGCATAACTGTTCCTCTGAAGCTTGGGACTTACCAAGACATCTGAAGCTTGGGACTTATCAGGACATCTGAAGCTTGGGACTTACCAGGACATTGGGACTTACCTGGATATCTGAAGCTTGGGACTTACTAAGACATCTGAAGCTTGGGACTTATCAGGCATCTGAAGCTTGGGACTTATCAGGCATCTGAAGCTTGGGACTTACCAGGACATCTGAAGATTTGAACTTACTTAGATATCTCAAGCTTGGGACTTACCTAGACATCTGTAAGTTGGGACTTACCTGGATATCTAAAGCTTGGGACTTACCAGGACATCTGAAGATTTGAACTTACTTAGATATCTCAAGCTTGGGACTTTCCTGGACATCTGAAGCTTGGGACTTACCAGGACATCTGAAGATTTGAACTTACTTAGATATCTCAAGCTTGGGACTTACCTGGATATCTGAAGCTTGGGACTTACCAGGACATCTGAAGATTTGAACTTACTTCGATATCTCAAGCTTGGGACTTACCTGGACATCTGAAGCTTGGGATGTACCTGGGTATCTGAAGCTTGGGACTTACCTTGACCTCTGAAGCTTGGGACCTACCTGGACATCTGAAGCTTGGGACGTACCTGGGTATCTGAAGCTTGGGACTTACCTTGACCTCTGAAGCTTGGGACTTACCTGGACATCTGAAGCTTGGGACGTACCTGGGTATCTGAAGCTTTAGGACATATGCAGATATCTCAAGCTTGGGACTTTCCTGGATATATGAAGCTTTGGACTTACTTAGATATCTCATCTTTGGACTTACTTAGATATCTCAAGCTATGGGACTTACCTGGACATCTGAAGCTTGGGACTTACCTTGACACCAGACACCAGAAGCTTGGGACTTTCCTTGACACCAGACACCAGAAGCTTAGGACTTACTTTGACACCAGAAGCTTGGGCCTTACCTTGACACCAGACACCAGAAGCTTGGGACTTACAAGGACATCTGAAGCTTGGGACTTGCCTTGACACCAGACACCAGAAGCTTGGACCTTACCTGGCCATCTGAAGCTTGGGACTTACCTTGACACCAGACACCAGAAGCTTGGGACTTACCTTGCCACCAGAAGCTTGAGACTTACCTTGACACCAGAAGCTTAGGACTTACCTTGCCACCAGAAGCTTGGGACTTACCTTGACACCAGACACCAGAAGCTTGGAACTTACCTGGACATCTGAAGCTTGGGACTTACCTTGACACCAGAAGCTCTGGGGGAACTGCCTCCTGGAAAAACTGGAACTGGTACAGGTGTAGAAGGAGTAAGTGCAGTCCACTCCATACCACTATCACTATCTTAAAATAACTAAACTTGGAGCCGAGACTCTTATAAAACGCCCACCAGGTGGCAATATATAAAAACGACAGAAAATAAAATGCACCGATGGCTGATGGGACTATGATTCCACTTGCTGCTAATAAGATTGCGACAGCAAATTCTCCAAGGAAAGATACGAATGTGTCGACCGGACGTTTCCTCTTGGTGCGTGTTGCTGTGGATAATATTTCTTCTTGTCCATTTACTGTGGGCTGAGGAGCTAAAAGTTTGTAACACACAGCAAAGACCAGAACAGACACGATAAGGACAATCACATCTGGGAATACAAGGCGTAGAATGTCTAAGAATGGAACACCATCAAGTCTGAAAATGAAAATACTATATGTAATATTGCAAATATTTAAGGCTATGACTCCCACCAAGAAAGGAAACAACAAGCTTACTTCATACAACATGAGATTCCCTATTGCCAAGAATGCTTTATATCAAATTTGGTTGAAATTTGATCAATGGGTCAGGAAGAGGAGATTTTTTCAATTCTAAGCACCCAAACTGTACCCAAACTGTCTCCTTTTGGGCTCTGTCCCTAAAAGCCCCAGGAGAGTTAAACTGTTCCTTATACATCCACAGATTCCAAAGTTGAAAAGACTAAGGATGCTTCACAAGTTTGGTCGAGATCTGTATGTATATGTACAAGGTTATAGGGCCTTGCTTATCAGAGAATAAAGGTGTGGGACAAGACCCTGGAGCTAATCCTGGTAGCATGATTGTTAACACTTTATGCCTAGCAAGCAGAAGTGTTGGGAAATCGGTTTAAATTTTATGATTGATCATTGGTTACCATTAACCAACCGATGATCGATTAATAATTGTTTTATAGAAACACAAAGTGAAATCCTCCATGCAAGTCACTTAGGCAAATAAAAAAGTGATACCATGTAATTATAATATAAGAAACACCTCTCTTCAAACACTGAATCTGTAATATATAGTGCTAACTAGCAGCTATAAGCTAAAAGTAAGTCATGCAGTGATGATGCCATTAATTTTACTTAGTAGCTGGGAAAATGTCTACTGAAAACTTCATAATGTCTACACATTAGCATTCCGACTAAAATTGATCATGGATTTTGTACTTGAATAATCAGTTTGTTAGCCTAGCTGACCGATGCTCGACTTAGTCGACTAATTGGAACACCACTAGTAAGCAGTTATATGCGATATTAAAAGGTGGAGCCAGAGCCCTTGGACAACCCAGGTTGAATACTCCAGTATTCACGTCTTTATGCCAGGCAATTGCAAATATGGTTAAGAATGTGGATGTTAATGACATAGACTCATAGTCCTTATTGTAGGGGCTGGGCTAGACCCTGGATCCAATCCAGGTAGCATGAATGTCCAGGTTTCTCAACTGTTTTCATTTTATGACCAGTTAAGGATTATAGATAAGTCCCCAGGGGCATGTATGGATCATTGACCTTTACCTGGCCCTATATACTGTACAACATTACTGTGTCTGTTCAGGCCCTATACTGTAGAACATTACTGTGTCTGTTCAGGCTCTATATACTGTACAACATTATTGTGTCTGTTCAGGCCCTACACTGTACAACATTATTGTGTCTGTTCAGGCCCTACACTGTACAACATTATTGTGTCTGTTCAGGCCCTACACTGTACAACATTATTGTGTCTGTTCAGGCCCTACACTGTACAACATTATTGTGTCTGTTCAGGCCCTACACTGTACAACATTATTGTGTCTGTTCAGGCCCTACACTGTACAACATTATTGTGTCTGTTCAGGCCCTACACTGTACAACATTATTGTGTCTGTTCAGGCCCTACACTGTACAACATTATTGTGTCTGTTCAGGCCCTACACTGTACAACATTATTGTGTCTGTTCAGGCCCTATACTGTACAACATTATTGTGTCTGTTCAGGCCCTACACTGTACAACATTATTGTGTCTGTTCAGGCCCTATACTGTACAACGTTACTGTGTCTGTTCAGGCCCTATACTGTAGAACATTACTGTGTCTGTTCAGGCCCTATACTGTACAACATTATTGTGTCTGTTCAGGCCCTATACTGTACAACATTACTGTGTTTGTCCACACCCCATACTGTACAGGAAGAAAATTAATTATTCAAGCTTCCTTACCTTTCCACTGCTATCTGTCTGGCTATTTCTTCAGCAGTAGAGCCTGGAAGTAAGAAAAGATAAAATTATATAAATAATTTATCCATTCTTTTAAAAAGAGCACTAGAAAAAAAAGGTCTAATACTCATAATCCAAAGGAAATATTGGCCGCTTTCGTTTATCGCATTCCAAACCGGTTGAACCGTTTGGACCATAGTTGTTATAAAATAAGGTTGGACCATAGTTGTTATAAAATAAGGTTGGACTCAGTAATCAGATGCTGTTTTCAGTGACAAGGCAAGTTGCAAGGCCTGCAGAATTTTTTGCAGGTCTGCCAGGATTTACACCAAACAATGTTACATAAAAAAAACCAGGCCCATGGTAAACACCACTCTAGAGAGACAAAATGGTCTTAATACAGAAGTGGTCTTAATATACAGGTATCAGAAAAACACCACTCTAGAGAGGTAAAATAAGTCTTAATACACAAGTGGTCTTAATATACAGGTATCAGAAAAACACCACTCTAGAGGTAAAATAAGTCTTAGTACAGAAGTGGTCTTATAATATACAGATATCAGAAAAACACCACTCTAGAGGTAAAATAAGTCTTAATACAGAAGTGGTCTTATAATATACAGGTATCAGAAAAACACCTCTCTAGAGAGGTAAAATAAGTCTTCATACACAAGTGGTCTTAATAAACAGAAAACATTTTGGAAAACACCACTGTAGACAGACAAAAGGGTCTTAATACAGAAGTGGTCTTAATATACAGGTATCAGAAAAACACCCCTCTAGAGAGGTAAAATAAGTCTTCATACACAAGTGGTCTTAATATACAGGAAACATTTTGGAAAACACCACTGTAGACAGACAAAAGGGTCTTAATACAGAAGTGGTCTTAATATACAGGTAACAGGGAAAACACCTCTAGAAGATAAGTCTTAACACATATGTGGTCCTAATATACAGGTAACAGAGAAAATGACACTCTAGAGAGGTAACATTCTCTCACACTCTATAATATCAGATACACACATCTTTAGCCAAATTAATTAAAGGCAATCGACGATCAACTGCACACACACAAAACACATACAGGAGCTTGTTACCCTGTATCAGCCGTCACGATCAACTGCACACACACAAAACACATACAGGAGCTTGTTACCCTGTATCAGC
>NW_018405635.1:228014-232127 GCF_002113885.1 Mizuhopecten yessoensis
ACAGTATATCAGAAAGGCATTGACAGTATATCAGAAAGGCATTGACAGTATATCAGAAAGGCATTGACAGTATATCAGAAAGGCAGTGACAGTATATCAGAAAGGCATTGACAGTATATCAGAAAGGCAGTGACAGTATATCAGAAAGGCATTGACAGTTTATCAGAAAGGCATTGACAGTGTATCAGAAAGGCACTGACAGTATATCAGAAAGGCATTGACAGTATATCAAAAAGGCATTGACAGTATATCAGAAAGGCATTGACAGTATATCAGAAAGGCAGTGACAGTATATCAGAAAGGCATTGACAGTATATCAGAAAGGCAGTGACAGTATATCAGAAAGGCATTGACAGTATATCAGAAAGGCAGTGACAGTATATCAGAAAGGCATTGACAGTTTATCAGAAAGGCATTGACAGTGTATCAGAAAGGCAGTGAAAGTATATCAGAAAGGCATTGACATTATATCAGAAAGGCAGTGACAGTATATCAGAAAGGCATTGACAGTATATCAGAAAGGCATTGACAGTGTATCAGAAAGGCATTGACAGTATATCAGAAAGGCATTGACAGTGTATCAGAAAGGCATTGACAGTGTATCAGAAAGTCATTGACAGTTTATCAGAAATTCATTGACAGTATATCAGAAAGGCATTGACAGTGTATCAGAAAGGCATTGACAGTATATCAGAAAGGCATTGTCAGTATATCAGAAAGGCATTGACAGTGTATCAGAAAGGCATTTACAGTATATCAGAAAGGCAGTGACAGTATATCAGAAATTCATTGACAGTATATCAGAAATTCATTTACAGTATATCAGAAAGGCATTGACAGTATATCAGAAAGGCATTGACAGTGTATCAGAAAGGCATTGACAGTATATCAGAAAGGCATTGACAGTATATCAGAAAGGCAGTGACAGTATATCAGAAATTCGTTGACAGTATATCAGAAAGGCATTGACAGTATATCAGAAAGGCATTGACAGTGTATCAGAAAGCCATTGTCCCAATGGAACACATCAGACTTATATTTTTTTTTTTCCTCCTATGTAATATTTTATTGGTGTCTCTCTAAGCACCTCTGGGCTAGCTCGCTATGATGGCTCTGGCAGATATCATTTCAATGTGTTGACACAATATAACAGCTTGGGACTTTTCCCCCTACCAGTGGACGTCATACAGGGTTAGTAATTGAGCAAACACAAAACTTTGAACTAACAGTCTGTATATGTAGAATATCATGTCTCAGAAGACTCACTACTAAAGTGCTTACTGTAGCTAGTAACCTTATTAATAAGTTGTTTTACCTTGTTTACAGTCAGGGGCTTATCAGCGTCAAAGGCCAATTAACATCGACAAAAACATATATCTAATTTTGCCTTTGTCCAAAGTTTTTAATAATATACTATACTCTAGGTAATTTATAAATTACCCATGAGTGCACACAATTATTTTTCTTTCCTACCTGTTTTTTTTATTATTGGTAATTAATCTGGACAAATTGCGGGAAAATATGGGCCATTTTAAAACTAGTAAAACCAAAGTAAAACCTAAGTTACAGTATTATAGGTTGGTAGATCTGATCAGTAAATGTCACACTTGTTTTTATCATGTTTGCGGTAACTAGTAAAATCTAAGCTACAATACTATAGCTTGGTCTCTGATCAGTAAATGTCACACTTGTTTTTACCATGTTTACGGTAACTAGTAAAATCTAAGCTACAATACTATAGCTTGGTCTCTGATCAGTAAATGTCACAGTTGTTTTTACCATGTTTACGGTAACTAGTAACACCTAAGCTTCAGTACCATTATAAGCTTGGCCTCTGATCAGTAAATGTCACAGTTGTTTTTACCATGTTTACGGTAACTGGTAANTTAGTAAATGTCACAGTTGTTTTTACCATGTTTACGGTAACTAGTAAAACCTAAGCTACAGTACTATAGCTCGGTCTCTGATTAGTAAATGTCACAGTTGTTTTTACCATGTTTACAGTAACTATTAAAACCTAAGCTACAGTACTATAGCTCGGTCTCTGATTAGTAAATGTCACAGTTGTTTTTCCCATGTTTACCGTAACTATTAAACCCTAAGCTACAGTACTATAGCTCGGTCTCTGATTAGTAAATGTCACAGTTGTTTTTACCATGTTTATGGTAACTAGTAAAACCTAAGCTACAGTACTATACCTTGGTCTCTGATCAGTAAATGTCACAGTTGTTTTTCCCATGTTTACCGTAACTATTAAACCCTAAGCTACAGTACTATAGCTTGGTCTCTGATCAGTAAATGTCTCAGTTGTTTTTACCATGTTTATGGTAACTAGTAAAACCTAAGCTACAGTACTTTAGCTCGGTCTCTGATCAGTAAATGTCTCAGTTGTTTTTACCATGTTTATGGTAACTAGTAAAACCTAAGCTACAGTACTGGTCTCTCAGTAAATGTCACAGTTGTTTTTCCCATGTTTACCGTAACTATTAAACCCTAAGCTACAGTACTATAGCTCGGTCTATGATTAGTAAATGTCACAGTTGTTTTTACAATGTTTACGGTAACTAGTAAAACATAAGCTACAGTACTATAGCTCGGTCTCTGATCAGTAAATGTCTCAGTTGTTTTTACCATGTTTACGGTCACTAGTAAAACCTAAGCTACAGTACTGGTCTCTCAGTAAATGTCACAGTTGTTTTTACCATGTCTACGGTAACTAGTAAAACCTAAGCTACAGTACTTTCGCTTGGTCTCTCAGTAAATGTCACAGTTGTTTTTCCCATGTTTACCGTAACTATTAAACCCTAAGCTACAGTACTATAGCTCGGCCTCTGATTAGTAAATGTCACAGTTGTTTTTACCATGTTTATGGTAACTAGTAAAACCTAAGCTACAGTACTTTCGCTTGGTCTCTCAGTAAATGTCACAGTTGTTTTTACTTCCAATCAATACTGAATGAGATGAGATCTTCCATTCGATCTGACACAGAACTAGTAGCCTGTTTTCCTCCATGTGCGACCCTATCTCAGTATTTCATCTGTACTTACAGAGGACAGACTGCCTGTGATAATTGATTGACAAGCCAGCCACAGCCGATACATGCTTTATCTGACTTTCAATTGAAAGTGAAAAAAAAAAATCCAGATTCATGATATATTTTGGTTAAGCTACGTGTTATTGTATACCAACTCAATTATGACAAATAATTATGCATAAGAAAAGTAGAATTCATGGTATTATATTGGATTTAACTTTTGCAATGTTTATCCTGACCTGTCTCCTTTAGAGACATTACTGTAGTTATGTCTATGTTCAATTATAAACCAGCCTTAAAAATATAATTACACCACTAAGTGTTCAGCCTGTGATTCTGCCAGCTAGTTATGTTATGTACATGTACAGCTGACTGTAGACCTTCAAACCATGTTATACATTCAGGGCACTTAGCATTTTGGGAAAATCCAAATGACTGTAACACTTCAAAAATATAGTTACCTTTTCTCCAACATCAAATAAATGATGGTGAACAAATGAGACACTTGTATCAGAATGGGTAGGGGGCTGATTTTGAAGGATGGGGCACTTACTTGGTCAAATATTGTAGGTACAACACTAGCAAAGTGTGGGTATCTGCATGTGATACTAGGTGAATGGGACATCAGAGATTTTATCTCTAAAGACATTCTTTGATCATTTTCTGTTAAAGCTATACATACATGCATATTATCATTTCATCATACATTTAATTTAATGAATGGAAAGAAGAAATGATGTTCCTTTGGAAAAATAATACAAAGTATGTATTTATTAAGTGAACGTGAAGCAGGAAATTGTGAGAAGGGGATGTAC
The DNA here is from genome assembly GCF_002113885.1 of Mizuhopecten yessoensis. Lineage (NCBI taxonomy): Eukaryota > Metazoa > Mollusca > Bivalvia > Pectinida > Pectinidae > Mizuhopecten > Mizuhopecten yessoensis. The sequence continues at coordinate 231,864 of NW_018405635.1, forward strand.
ATTTCAAATAAAGCTACCCGGGGAAAGACTGGGGCTGATCATTCTATAGAACCTGTCCATAGCATGGAAACTGATCGATAATATGGAGCCTGCGTAGGGATCCAATGATTCACAGGACAGATAATAGGGAGCCTGCGTAGGGATCCAATGATTCACAGGACAGATAATAGGGAGCCTGCGTAGGGATCCAATGATTCACAGGACAGATAATAGGGAGCCTGCGTAGGGATCCAATGATTCACAGGACAGATAATAGGGAGCCTG
>NW_018405635.1:233908-239188 GCF_002113885.1 Mizuhopecten yessoensis
TCATGCAATGTCATACACAGGAGTTAATCACGTGTAATTTCTATCATGTAATGTCATACACAGGAGCTAATCACATGTAATTTCTATCATGTAATGTCATACACAGGAGCCAATCACATGTAATTTCTATCATGTAATGTCATACACAGGAGTTGATCACGTGTCACGTGTAATTTCTATGATGTAATGTCATACACAGGTGTTAATCATGTGTAATTTCTTTCATGCAATGTCATACACAAGAGTTAATCACGTGTAATTACTATCATGTAATGTCAGACACAGGACATATTCACGGGTAATTTCTATCATGTAATGTGAGACACAGGACATATTCACGTGTAATTTCTATGATGCAATGTCATACACAAGAGTTAATCACGTGTAATTTCTATCATGTAATGTCAGACACAGGACATATTCACGTGTAATTTCTATCATGTAATGTCATACACAGGAGTTAATCACATGTAATTTCTATCATGTAATGTCATACACAGGAGTTGATCACGTGTCACGTGTAATTTCTATCATGTAATGTAATACACAGGAGTTAATCACGTGTAATTACTATCATGTAATGTCAGACACAGGACATATTCACGTGTAATTTCTAACATGTAATGTCATACACAGGAGTTAATCATGTGTAATTTCTATCATGCAATGTCATACACAGGAGTTAATCACGTGTTATTTCTATCATGTAATGTACGTCATACACAGGAGTTAATCATGTGTAATTTCTATCACGTAATGTCATACACAGGAGTTAATCATGTGTAATTTCTATCACGTAATGTCATACACAGGAGTTAATCACGTGTAATTTCTATCATGTAATGTCATACACAGGTGTTAATCACGTGTAATTTCTATCATGTTATGTCAGACACTTGACATAATCAGCTCCCTACGTTTCTTTAGGATTGTCTTTGATGTTTAAATTCAGAAGTGTATGTACTGGAAACTTTCATTCTACTTCAGAACTTTTTATCTCCCTCGAGCATATCCTGCGAAGAACATTTCTTGGTATGCAGTGTTTCAAAAGTTTCTACTCAAAGTGACTTTACTTATACCTCCAGTACAAACTTATTTCTTGTCACATAAAATAATTCAGCATTGCTATATAATATTAACAAAGAGTGCTAAGTCACGCTGGAAAACAAGGAAATAAGCATTTAAGCACTCTTGAAAAAGGATAAAGTTCAATTGGCCGTTAATTTGCATGGACAAAAGGAAGCAAATTTAAAGTACCCATGATCTTGTCCAGTATGTTGAAATATATTAGGAAATGTGTTAAATACTACAAACAAATATATACACTGATTTTAGCTTGTAAGGGTACAATGTACATCTTGTCTATTTACACACACTCATCAAAAGTACATCGAGTGTCAAGAGAAGCAATATGATGATTCAAGATAATAAGGTCATAACTCCAGTTGGTCACAAGGTTATGAGGTCATAACTCCAGTTGGTCACAAGGTTATGAGGTAATAACTCCAGTTGGTCACAAGGTTATGAGGTCATAACTCCAGTTGGTCACAAGGTTATGAGGTAATAACTCCAGTTGGTCACAAGGTTATGAGGTCATAACTCCAGTTGGTCACAAGGTTATGAGGTAATAACTCCAGTTGGTCACAAGGTTATGAGGTCATAACTCCAGTTGGTCACAAGGTTATGAGGTAATAACTCCAGTTGGTCACAAGGTTATGAGGTCATAACTCCAGTTGGTCACAAGGTTATGAGGTAATAACTCCAGTTGGTCACAAGGTTATGAGGTCATAACTCCAGTTGGTCACAAGGTTATGAGGTAATAACTCCAGTTGGTCACAAGGTTATGAGGTCATAACTCCAGTTGGTCACAAGGTTATGAGGTAATAACTCCAGTTGGTCACAAGGTTATGAGGTCATAACTCCAGTTGGTCACAAGGTTATGAGGTAATAACTCAAGTTGGTCACAAGGTTATGAGGTAATAACTCCAGTTGGTCACAATGTTATGAGGTAATAACTCCAGTTGGTCACAAGGTTATGAGGTAATAACTCCAGTTGCTAACAATGCTATGAGGTAATAACTCAGTTGGTAACAAGGTTATGAGGTAATAACTCCAGTTGGTCACAAGGTTATGAGGTAATAACTCCAGTTGGTCACAAGGTAATTTCGAGGTAATAACTCCAGTTTGTCACAAGGTTACGAGATGATAACTCCAGTTTGTTATGAGGTTATAAGATGATAACTCAAGTTAGTCACAAGGTTATAAGATGATAATTCAAGTTAATCACAAGTTTATAAGATGATAACTCCAGTAAACACAAGTTTATAAGATGATAACTCCAGTATGAAAATCCTAGTTTGTTATGATGAAGTTTACATGAAGTTATAATGTCTAGTGGATGTGACAGACACATCTGCTACCACAAAAATGATTACCACCATATAATACAAAGGATAATCACCATTGACACACAGCCTGAGTAAAGACTTTCCATGATACACACAGGATTACCACCATACATACAAATTAAGGCTGATAATAGCAACCATACATACAAATTAAGGCTTACAATAGCAACCATACATACAAAGGCTTATAATAGAAACCATACATACAAAGGCTTACAATAGCAACCATACATACAAATTAAGGCTTATAATAGCAACCATACATACAAAGGCTTATAATAGAAATCATACATACATAGGCTTATAATAGCAACCATACATACAAAGGCTTATAATAGAAACCATACATACGAAGGCTTATAATAGCAACCATACATACAAAGGCTTATAATAGAAACCATACATACAAAGGCTTATAAAAGTAATCATTCATACAAAGGCTTATAATATCAACCATACAAACAAAGGCTTATAATAGCAACCATACATACAAAGGCTTATAATAGCAACCATACATACAAAGGCTTGTAATAGCCACTTTATATATGTATAAAGGTTTGCCATCATACACACAGGCTTGCTTTCATATACAAGGGAAGCCACCATACACACAGGATTGAAAACATAAGCAAGGTAAGCCACCATACACACAGAATTGCTAACATTTACAAGGTAAGCCACTATACACACATGATTGCTAACATATACAAGGCAGGCCACTATAGACACAGGATTGCTATCATATACAAGGTCAGCCACTATAAACACATGATTGCTAACATATACAAGGGAAGCCACCATACACACAGGATTGCTAACATATACAAGCTAGGTAAGCCACTATACACACATGATTGCTAACATATACAAGGTAAGCCACTATACACACAGGTTTGCTATCATATACAAGGTAAGCCACTATACACACATGATTGCTAACATATACAAGGTAAGCCACCATACACACAGGATTGCTAACATATACAAGATAAGCCACCATACACACAGGATTGCTAACATATACAAGGTAAGCCACCATACACACAGGATTGCTAACATATACAAGGTAAGCCACCATACACACAGGCTTGCTAACATATACAAGGTAAGCCACCATACACAAAGGGTTGCCACCGTACACACATACAATAATACCACCATACAAAGGGTTGCCACCGTACACACATAATACCACCATACAAAGGGTTGCCACCGTACACATAATACCACCATACAAAGTATTGCCATCGTACACACATAATACCACCATACAAAGGGGGATGCCACCGTACACACATAATACCACCATACAAAGGGTTGCCACAGTACACACATAATACCACCATACAAAGGGTTGCCACCGTACACACACAATGCCACCATACAAACGGTTGCCACCGTACACGCATAATGCCATCCTTCACACATATTACTACCATACAAAGTTTTGCCACCATATACACAATCACTGCATGTAAATAGTCATTAATTATCAAGGCAAGTCAGATTTCCTTTGCCTGGTGTAAGTCAGTCTGACACAAATGTTGATGCCATGACTGAAATAGTAAGTAGACATGATCACAAAGATATAGTAATGTCAAACTAAATAAAACTTACAGTTTTGTAGAATTGATCCGTACGGTGCGCTGCCCGCAGCCAGGGCTATGTGGAACGCTATATGAGCAAGTGTTCCGAGGGCACTCACCACTATGATGCACTTTAGGTAGGCTCCTGTGCTTCCTACAAACCGAAAGAATAAAAATAATTACAGAAAATTCATGTAACCGGATTGTATTTTATACTTTATGTGTTCATCTTTTATATCAGTTAGGCCTTGCTTGACTATGAGTTATCTCCCCTTGTCTGGTTGTATTTTTTGTATTGTTTTTTGTAGGGTTTTTTACTGCTTTAAAATATGATATACCGAACGCGGCATGATCTATTATCCATTGAAGACGAACCTGTGACATTCAAACATTTTAAACAAATCCTCATCTTTAGAAACATATGAAACACTTGCTGTATCTCAAATTTGACCCTATATGATGGAGGCACGGTACTACTAGTAGTAGGACGCTGGGCTCGTGACAGAAGGGTTGCGGGTTTGAGTCACGTCACGGCACTGCGTTGTATCTTTGCTCATTACTCCGCTTGTTCCAGCATACTCAGCTGTAAATGAGTTCGTGGTTAGTCAGTGCTGCAATTGTAGAGTGCTAGCTGTGAGCGCAGAAATGGCAGCACCGGCTGTATATGCTCCCCAGGGAGTTGAGAAAGATATTGGCCGGTTGCAAAGGCCCTATAACCACGGATTAAAATTTGTGAACCGCTTTGAGACGACCTACTAACTAGATTGTGATAAAGCAGTATATAAGAACCTTGAGTTATTGTTATTATTATTATTACATGCCAAAAGCCTTGCTGGTAAAGTGTGTATTATAAGGTGGGCTCTCACATGAGATATCCACTATTTATTCTTACTGGGGTAGACATGCCAAAATAGAGAAAAGAACAAATATTAATCCAGCAGTTACTGTTGAAAGGCATTTTTACATGACAATTAAATTAGTTAATGATTCACATGAACATGAACTTTTTCTAAACAAAACGAGATCACTTTTAATTCATACTAAAGCAACACTGACCCTGAATTATAACGTGACCCTAACCTATAACGTGGCCCTAACCTATAATGTGACCCTAACCTATAACGTGGCCCTAACCTATAATGTGACCCTAACCTATAACGTGACCCTTACCTATAACGTGGCCCTAACCTATAACGTGGCCCTAACCTATAATGTGCCTAACCTATAACGTGGCCCTAACCTATAATGTGACCCTAACCTATAACGTGGCCCTAACCTATAATGTG
>NW_018405635.1:241418-243112 GCF_002113885.1 Mizuhopecten yessoensis
TGTATTATCTCTACAAGTTACACCTGAGGATGGCCTGTCTACAATGTATTATCTCTACAAGTTACACCTGAGGATGGTCTGTCTACACTGTATTATCTCTACAAGTTACACCTGAGGATGGCCTGTCTACAATGTATTATTTCTACAAGTCACACCTGAGGATGGCCTGTCTACAATGTATTATCTCTACAAGTTACACCTGAGGATGATCTGTCTACACTGTATTATCTCTACAAGTTACACCTGAGGATGGCCTGTCTACAATGTATATCTCTACAAGTTACAGTATACATGCGTTGTTGTTAGCACAATTAGTTAGGTGTATAATCTGTAGAGTACAGAAATGTTGTAATGTTATGTTGGGTCATCCCAGTTCAAGAAATATGGAGCATCCTTAAAATACACACCATTAGGCCACGAAACACTAGTTTCCTGGTGGCTTTATCATATACCTGGCCTATATCAGCTAAACAAGCAGACCATCACATTCCATCTTCTTGCAAATGATTAACCATGCATCAAGCAAATGCTTCAGTTTTGCAATTTAAGGGTTTGTTGTTTTTCACATTAAAGTTTTTCACTGTAACATCAACTCCTGTGTTTTTGTATGTATACACTAAACAACATATTTTTTCGTACTGTGGCCTTAAGAGTATTACTACAATGTACATGCTAGCAACTAGTGTGAAAACACATAAAACATCAAACCTAGACACACTTAGGACAGTGAAGTACAGCCAAACCAATAAAAGATGCAGGCTGAGAGGTTTTGTCTGTTCGTTCTATCACTGGGCTGTTTGTACACCGTGGTACAGTATTACAATGATGTCTGTCTCTAGTTATCTCAACGATGTTGTCACGAGATCTTCCTAATCGGGCATGAAGAAAGACTTCAGTCTACATTCACAAATTATCAAGGCTATTTTCAAAAAAAAAATGAAACACAAACGTCATGGCCTTCACTCCAACAAGTTACAGGATAAATATAATAACTGTAGACTATCTCACAGATCTTTTGAAACTCTTCAAATATTTAACATGTTTGACCCATGCAATCGAGAAAAAAGGGTCTTGGTCATCTATCAAAACTGATTTAACAGCATTTTACTCAATCAGGTCGCTCCAAAGATTTTGTTACCCTCGGCCTTCTGGATCTTTAAAACAAGTCACTTGAAGATTTTAACATACATTTATCTGACTCCTGTGGCTTCAAAAGTTGGTCAATGTCATACATTTGATAAAAAGAAATAGCCCTTCGCACAGCATGCTACTGACCGAATATCGTGAGCATAGGCCTTTCAATTATTCACAAGAAGTTATCTACATATTTTCATACATGAGACCCCTGCTACCTAGAATATAAGCTAAGGAAATGTCTGATTCAAAAGTTTATAGCAGTGCAAGCAAGCAAGGTCATGGTCAAAAATCATGACTCTAGACCTTTTAGTTCTTTAGAAGAATTCCTTTGAGTGTATAAACAAATTTGACATCAGTGACCTATAATGTGGATCAAGGTTATTTCTTTCAACAAACTGAGTTCCAACAGGGAAGGCTTACCATTAAGCTGTAAATATGAGCGACAATAAACAAATTTGACCCCTGTGACCTTAAACAGATGAGCTGAAATGTGACCATAAAAACAGTATGCCTTGGTTAACTTAGCTCATTTCACTCATTAGGCCTGATGAGTAAGA
>NW_018405635.1:247835-249158 GCF_002113885.1 Mizuhopecten yessoensis
TAGGTAAATCTTACCTTTGATGTTAGTTCTGTTTGGCGTAGGTAAATCTTACCTTTGATGTTAGTTCTGTTTGGCATAGGTAAATCTTACCTTTGATGTTAGTTCTGTTTGGCGTAGGTAAATCTTACCTTTGATGTTAGATCTGTTGGGCATAGGTAAATCTTACCTTTGATGTTAGTTCTGTTTGGCGTAGGTAAATCTTACCTCTGAGGTTAGTTCTGTTTGGCGTAGGTAAATCTTACCTTTGATGTTAGATCTGTTGGGCGTAGGTAAATCTTACCTTTGATGTTAGTTCTGTTTGGCGTAGGTAAATCTTACCTCTGAGGTTAGTTCTGTTTGGCATAGGTAAATCTTACCTTTGATGTTAGATCTGTGGGGCGTAAGTAAATCTTACCTTTGATGTTAGTTCTGTTTGGCGTAGATAAGAGCGGCCACACCAGTAAGAATACCAGGTAAATGAAGGACAGTGCATTGTACCTCACCGCGCACGCTGTAACAAACCAAGGTCAAAGGTCACAGGAAACTAGAACAAGTTTATAATGGCTCAGATGTTACTTAATAGTGTAGCTGAATTGATTTATAAATTATTATTTATTTCTGTCATAGTTTAAACAAACTTTTGTTTTTTATAAATATAAACTTTATTTATTTTACAACAATTATGAAACAAGTTATTTCAACTTACATTAATCACTCTTGTTTGCCCTGATGTTAGCGTACCAGGGTCTTATTGTGGAAGCTAGGAAACGGGAATACACGGAGAAAACCCATGTGGTCGGCAGAAGATCTCATATACCTTTTCACATCCTATGGGGGAATTGAACCCCAGCCGCCTTGGTGAAAAGCAAGTGTGGTATATCCACTGCACCACCCGACCACCTTTTGTTTATTTCCAAAACATGGGTTAGCCAGGTGGTGTAGTAGTAGATGGCACACGTACTTGCCTTTCACCAATGCGGGCAGAGTTCAACTCCCTGATCAGACGAGAAATCTGAAACTATTTTATAGCACATTATTAACTTACCTGCCAGTAAGATGATGGGGAGTAGCACCCTAAACAAAGGGTAGCAAACCCATTTAGACACCTGAGTTGTCATGACGACAGCACTTCACGGTTCCTCAGGGGTAATCCATGTCTTTTATACACCGTCAATCATTGTAGTTATATCTGGAAAATATATACGTGACTAATGTCTTATAAAATAAAAGATATGAATCAAACGTCTGCCATATAAAACACAAAAGATGTAAAGATGTATATATAATATTAATTTCCTGACTTATCAACACGTTATTCATTAGTCATGGCAATTTATATATATC